>NW_027114806.1:693857-697882 GCF_000696795.3 Halyomorpha halys | reverse complement strand
GAGAGAGAGAGAGAGAGAGAGAGAGAGAGAGAGAGAGAGAGAGAGAGAGAGAGAGAGAGACGAAATAGGACAAAAGCCGGGAAGAAAAAAAGGCAGTTATCTCACCTCAATTTTTTATTACTTTCATAAAAACTAGGTATAATTACTAGTCAAAATTGATGAGTCTGCCAAGTGTAGGTAGGGGGAATAAAAAATGACGGCTGTTTCAAAACCTTCAAAAAAAATTATTTCTTCATTCGGAGCTCTATATCTTAAAAACTACCAACAACACTAGAACTTAGATTTTCTACATACACAGAAAACATTATTTAAAGAAAAGTAAATTTTCTGAAATATTAGCCCTAAGAGAGCTATTTACGTTCAATAGTTCTCGAGATATAGCTTTTTAAAAAGCAAAGTTTCTTAAAAATCTACTGAAAGATTAGTGGTTAGTTAATGTAGTTTGAGAAATCTATATCTCAGGAACTATGTGACGTACAGATATCTATTAGCACTCAAATTAAAGCTAGTTTATGATCTTTACCTTCGTAGGAATAGTAGTTTTCATGATATTTGCTAAAATAAATTGATTTATAGTTGTTCGGAGTTTGACTTATGAAAAACTTCATTCCAGAAACCATTGACCATATTTGACAAAATAAACTCACAAAATGTTAATTTAATGTTTTTCGTATAAAATGTTTGATTTTTAAAAAAATATATCTCTAGATCCATAAGATATGTCTGCCAACACTATAACTATAAAGTAGTTTATGACACTTATCTTCGTAGGGGTAGTAGTTTTTATGATATCCACATATGAATATAAATTTGGCAAATGAAAATTTGTCCGAACAACTATAAATCAATTTATGTTAGCAAATTTCATGTAAACTATTACTCCTGCCAAGATAAACATCATATGCTACTTTATAGCTCATTAAACTAGCTTTAATTTGAGTGCTAATACTACTACTATACTGCGTAATATACATCTGTACGTCAAATAGTTTTTGAGATATAAATTTTTCAAAATAAATTCAATAACTACTAATCTTTCAGTACGAACCATACAACATTTTTATGAAATGTTGCTTTTTAAAAAGCTATATCTGGAAAACACGTAAATGATTCTATTACGGCTCACATTTTAGAAAATTTACTCTTCATTGAATGACGTTCTCTTAGATTTTCTTGTGTTATTCCTACTTTTTAAGATATAGATCTCTGAATGAAAAATTAGTTTCTTTTATTCTCCCTACCTATACCTGACAGACTCATCAATTTTGACTATTAATTATACATAGTTTTCATTAAAGTTATCAAAAGTTGAGGTGAGATAACTGCCTTTTTCCCCTCTTGGGCTCTTGTACTAAAACTTAGCTCTAGTGCCCAAAAATTAATTCATTAAAAACATATGATTTCTCTCTCTCTCTCTCTCTCTCTCTCTCTCTCTCTCTCTCTCTCTCTCTCTCTCTCTCTCTCAAAAAATGTCTAAACTGTGTCTAAATGTAATATAGGGATATGTGACGTTAGCTTCCAATTAGGATGCTTAACAATAATACAATGTCAATAATATTAACTTATTTTCGTTCTAGCCCATTTCATTCTGATTATTATTCTTTCCGTTATATTTCGAGATTAAGGAATATAGGTAAAAGCAATTTTGACATTTTATATCTACACATATAAACTTCCACACAAGCTCCTTATCTTAGTTTTAAACTCGGCTAGGTCCACTTTTACAGGATATTAAAAAACAAAATATATTTCATGGCTCTTCACAGCGTTTAGTATACTAGTCGTGTAGTCTGAATACACCACTGTATTTTGCTTGAGTGGATCTGGCCGTGTTTGAAACTAACTATTGTGGTGCTGGAGTTTTTACGTTTTATTATCTATTTTTTTTACGTAAAGCCACATATTGTAACAGTTTTATATAGTTTGTATATGGAACATACAACATATTTACTTATTGTATTTATCATTTGTACAGTTGTAAATCACATCAAATAAATAAATTTAAAAAAAAAAGTATTAAATTCTACACATACTTAAATTCCACCTACTTGATTTATTAATAAATTTAATTTATCTATGATTTTTCAATAAATGGATGATTAAAACATATGGAAAACGTGAGTGAGGTGATACTTATTCCAGGAGTAAATTAGTTCAGGAGTTTTTTTTACTCAGGACTATCATTCAATTCCTTCTTAGATTTTTCCCGCAATTGATTTCTATTCAAATAGTGAAGCTAAGAGAAAAATTCTAATATTGAAATAAATCTTTTTTGATAACCTGCAACGTGTGTATGAACCGATTAAAAATTTAAATATCTCTTTGACACTAACATCAGCTTACATTCCGATTTATAACCTCTAAAACTTTCCATTCATTGCCTATTATAAATTATGTTAACCAATTTAAATTTCGCTGCAAATATTTTAATGGAATTATTATGTTAATATTAATCGTGATGCGATGACTGGGGGAATCATTTCACAGGGAAGGGCAGGAATGGTGTGCAGTTTCAGTCTGGATAGGTTTTAAAAAAATATGTTCTTGGAAACATAGTATACGTTATTAAAATATATTTTGAGCAATAAAATAAATTTTAGTTTTGATAAAAAACCAAACTAAGAAAATTCTGACTTTCCATTTTATTTTCTTACGATTGGTTCACGATCTACATTTTTGACGCTGAGATTGACCCTAGTATTCTTTGCAACTTCTCCAAAATGATCTTTAATTAAGCCAGTGGCTTAGAGGAACTGTAATGGAAATAGAAATAAATTAATCAGTTGTAATATTTTATGCATGTCATCCTACTTTATACATCTGAAAGTATTGATTTTTTTTTTTATAAGAAATAGAATAGTACAACGTAATATACCTACTTTTAGATGTATATCGTGAAATAATATGTATTAAAATTTTCGAGTGATTTACTTATTTATTTATTAATTATAGCATTGCTACACATTACGAAGTAAGTTCAATAATTTTTTTTTAAAACATTAATAGGAATCTATTCTTGAACTGGACAAGTTTACCTGTACCATCGTTTTTCTAAAGATTTGATTTTAATTGCTAATGCGTAGTTTTATTATTTGCCCAACAATGTGATGTTTGAAATCAAGTAGGAATCTAAATATAATCAAACTTAGATATTTTTTTTATTTCAGGACCTTCATTATAAATAATAATAAAGGCTAAACCTGAAGGTTCAATTCCATCAATCGCTGTCTGAAAATATTTGTACCTGATTAGTCTTGACATAATCTTCTCACTTACGCTTTCGTCTCCTACTAGGTTTTACCGGTATGTTCAATGTTTATCAAAATTTTATGGTACTGTGAGTTACTATGCCCTCCAACCTTACAGGCCCATTTTTTATTTTACCCAATTACGTGAATGAACCTGCAGATTCATTTTAGTATTATTTCACTGTTTCATAATAAGAATTGAATTGAAAACTCTATTCTGACTTGCTATTTGAAAACACAGTATCGTCCAAAAAGTAATTTTTTAGATTGAATAATCATTGTGTTCAGAAACAAACTGCCTCCTTTAAAGTTTAAATTTGTTGGGGAACAGCTAGTGCAACTATTTTCTTAATATTAATTTTTTTTAAATGGAGTATAATTGGCCTTAGAATGGGATTGACTTTTGACGGCGTTCAAGTACGACGGTTAATTCATAGCTGTACTGAGCATGCACTTTTGTATATGTTTATAAAAAAATATTACATTCATTTTTAATTACAAAATAGTATTGTCTGAAATGGGAGTTTTAGTTCGATATTTAATTCATCTTTTTGTAGAATATACCCTTTTATAAAAATATATATTAAAATCATTACAATAATTCTCGCTTTTGAGATGTATGAGAATTTAAAAAAAAAATCATCAGAAATAATTGTTGGACCCCAAGCTGGATTCTAATTGGGCTGCTGCAGTCACGTGGCAGTCAAAGTTGGTACCTTAACTCCCTCGGCTGCAAGCAGCCCATACATATATTTATTCACTTTTGAACAGTATATT
>NW_027114806.1:675485-693212 GCF_000696795.3 Halyomorpha halys | reverse complement strand
CGCTTTTGAGATGTATAAGAATAAAAAAAAAAATCATCAGAAATAATTGTTGGCCCCCAAGCTGGATTCTAATTGATGCTGCTGCAGTCACGTGGGAGTCAAAGTGTGTACCTTAACTCCCACGGCTGCAAGCAGCCTATACATATATTTATTCACTTTTGAACAGTATATTTGGCCCTAGAATGAGATTTACTTACGATAAATGCAGTATACTTGGCCCTAGAATGGGATTTACTCATGATAAATGCAGTATACTTGGCCATAGAATGGAATTTACTTAGGATAAATGCAGTATACTTGGCCCTAGAATGGGATTTACTCATGATGAATGCAGTATAGTTGGCCATAGAATGGAATTTACTTACGATAAATGCTGTATACTTGGGCCTAGAATGGGATTTACTTACGATAACTGCAGCATACTTGGCCCTAGGATGGGATTCACTTTTGATGGCGTTCAAGTACGACGGTTAATTCATAGCTGTACTGAGCATGCACTTTTGCATATGTTTATAAAAAATTATGCAGCATACTTGGCCCTAGGATGGGATTTACTTTTTTAAATGCACTACTGTGGCTTTTCATAACAGAGGAAATTTAGATTGGACCACTCTCAGCCTCTGTTTTCATGAATTTTAATACATTAATAATTACGTTTTTGGTTTGTGAGTAGATAGTATGACATGGTAAACATATATTCTTGATATATTGATGAAAAATAGTTTTGAGAAAAGTGTTATGAGGAATTTCTGTAAGTGAAGTTACATCTTGGTTAATCCTTAAAGTCATGATACTTTTTTATTCCATGGTTTAAACAATTAAAATTTTCTAATATTATCTACTTTGTAATAATATTAGTTGCAATTAAGCTACTATATAATTTTGGGGCATCACTGGAAGGATGCATGCATACAGCATTTAGTAGTATCGGCATCGAATCCTTCATCATCATCATGCCAACATGTTGTTATTACACCGCTTTTTTTTTATATAAACTAACATACTTTAATTTTACAATCATACTTCACTGTTCAGCATATTCATGTATATATGAAATTTATATATAAGTCTTATTCTTCATTGTTTCCAGGGTTATGACATGAACAAATTCAAGGAATTGAATGCTATTAACTGTAAACTTTAAGAGATTTTATGTTAATTTATTTCAATAAATCTAATACAAAATCTTAATCATGGAATGTTGTATAGGCTAGGCTTCCATACTGACACCACCAAACACTCTACATGCATCCGTCCAGACCCCAATCTATTATATCAGTTTTTAACGCAATGTTCACACCTACCCTTCAGTTTGTCCTTCGGGCGTCCTGTCTATTCAGTGTTTAATAACATAGTGTTTTTATGGATCCGTTCGTTACCGAACCTTACAATTTTACACGTCCATCTTATTCGCTACAATGCTATAACCGGAAATATATCTACCGGGAACGTACAGTCTCTCACTTCAAGGTCTGTGAACCATTAGTGACATCTTTTTTTAATAGATCTTATGATATTCATTATGCATGATTAATCATACATTGCAAATTCATAAGTTTCAACAATCGCTTTCCTACAATACAAACAACAATGCTTTCCATAATATAAATTTTCAAACGGTAATATTTTAGTGTTTCGGTAATATTTTGATATTTCACTACAAGAAATAAAAACTAATTTATTTTAGTGAATATAATGCGGAATACCACTCCCTGATTATTGTAATCGTGCACAAAAAGATCTATATTTCTATTTTTTTTTTATGGGAGATTTAAGTTTTCTTAAGATATGACTAATTTTTAATGTATATTTAATAATACCAAAATTGTGTAAAAATACTTAACAACTTCCCTGAAGCGATTGATTATCATTAATATTTCATCTCGAGCTCCATATCTTCATAACTATCTACAATACTAAATAACATAATCAAATATCACTTAAAATGAAATATAGTCCTAAAATATGAGCCCTAATCTAGCTTGTACTGTTTAATTATAGTTATTCAGGAAAAGTTTTCGAAAAAGTAACATTTTTTTCTCAATAAGAAAATAAATTTTCAAAAATTTTAGAAACGACTACTCCAGGAAACGACGTCCAGATGCTTTTTAGCACTCAAATCAAAGTTCATTAATAATACTTTAATTTAAGTAATCTATAATTGTAGTGAAATAAATTATTTTTTCTCATTTTGGGCTCTTGGGTATCTATAACTTCTGTTATACTTCTATTGATAAAGAATCCGAAGGTTCGATGCCGATACCACCAATCGTTTTCAGGCGTCAACTGGCGCCTCTCCAAGCCCAAATATACCAAATCAGACTAAACGCAATCTTTTCATCTACGTTTTGGTCTACCTCTTGGTAAGACCTAGTTATGGCCGGTTTAAAGTTTATTAAGATTCTAGGGATCCATTTGTTACTTCCCAAAACCTCATACCCCTTATACTTGCCGCAATGTTATATAATCTGTTTATATTAAGCGGGTGGAGTTCCCACAATTCAGCAATGTGTCCCTTCTAAATTCTCCGATTACCTCATATTTTTTCGGCTCGAATATTTTATTTAATACTTTATTTTCGAAAAAACTTAAGACGCTGTTCTTCCCTTTGGGAAAGAGGCTATCTTTCACATTCATAAAGAACAGTAGGAAGGATAATACTTCTGTAAATTCTTGGCTTTAAGTTTTTTTACAGAAGGCGCGGGCTAAGCAATTTCGAAATAATAATAACGAAGATCTCCTACCTTTAACATTTGCGATTTTAACAATTTAGTTACTGTAGAACTTTTCTTATAATTATTTATTGTGATTTACATAAAAACACATTAAGTAAAATTCATGTAATATAAAAATGGAGTGATACAAGCATGTAGAGAAACTGTCCATCGGTAGTACCGTAGGCCAACTTCTTTTCAGACCCCTCGGAGGATTGTCAGGAATAGAAGTAGCAAGGTTAGATACTAGAGGGTTTTGATGATTAGGGAGTTTATAATGGAAGGATTGATATCGGGTTCTGTCTAGGTCGGTTACATATGGAACTTTGATGTCTTTAAGGATAATTATATTTGTGACAAAGTAGGGAGCATTGAGGATTTTACGAAGGATTTTGGATTGTAAGGATTGGCTATGACCGTAGAATTTAAATACTTAATAAGCCTATCTACCTGTTCAAACGTATTTCCTCCTGTATCTTTACCATTGAAATTCTCCCTTTTGCTAACCATCTATTCTCTTTTATACGTATTTATTTCGAGACCTAGTTCCTTAGTTAGGCTTCTTCTTTCGATACGATATAGAAAATACGATTCCGCTTCCCTGTATATATGTAATAGAAAGGTCAGTACTATTGGCAAAGAGTGAAGGTAATGCTCCGACTTCAGTTCCAAAAATCAATTAGGTTACGTTCGTGCCAACTCGGCTTTATATAATACCCGAGGTATGGATCAAATGTCGCCAAACATTGCGCAAACCTTGCTCAACCGTACGAATGCGCGGCTTAACGTTGCGATATATTGAATTGACAGCTGACAGCGGGAAGGTGGATCATCGCTGGTTGTCAGCTCGGGTTTGTTCGATACCGGCCCTGCCTCTGCTTGACACGGCTTCGATATCGAAACCACTTAGCAACTCCACGCGCGCCCTGGCCTACTTCCTATCTCTTCGATATGTTTTTCATTTAACTTGAGCCGAACTGTTGATTAGCTGTCCGTCAGATCCATAGCGTGTTTACATTAATTAATTTTGTTGTTGAAAGTTTAGTTTTTTGGGTTAAAGTATTTTAAATTATCTATTTAAAAACTAAGCCAATATGGATATTGCAATAATATTGCAGAGCAAATAGATAGATGAAAAATATTTTTATCTTAAACAATTTAATATTGCATTACCAATATTGATACACATTATTACTTACAGTTAGTAAAAAAGTCTGCATACACTTACTATTAATTTTTATTATTGAAAAAAGTGGGTTAAAAGCAAAAGAGAGAAAACAGATAAACGCATTTATTTATCTTTTCCTTTTGATTAATTTGGTACATCTTAAAGTTGTTTAAAAATTTTACACAAAGACAACATAAAATAATATAGAAAAAGTAACAAAGCGTTTTCACAAAAAAAGTCTGCATACGTTGCAAATATCTATTCTACTACAAAATAACTACCAACACAAATAACTAACTAAAAATTGTCTAATGGTCAGTGGGACCTCCTTTATTTTTTATTATCTCTCTCAAACGATTATTCATTGTGCTATTTTTAAAGGAGGGTCCGTTTTTTTATGTTTCCGCAGATTTGCTAATTATTTTTTATTTCCTTATACCTTAGCCTCGTTTTAAGATCCTACCAGAGGTACTCTATGGAGTTAAGGTCAGGCGATAGTGGTGGTGTTCTTAACTGACGAGGAGCATTGCAAAGCAACCATTCTTCAACCCTTCTGGCACGATGTTTAGAATTGTTATCCTCTTGAAAAATATTTGTTTCGAGGGCTAATTTAGTAGCACTGGGTCGCAGATTTTGTTTTAGGACATCTACGTATAAATATTGATACATTCTTCCCTCGATGACCTTCAAGCTGCCAACTCCAGCTGAAGCCACAGAGCCCCAAACCACGATCCCTTCTCCTCCATGCTTAACTGTCGAGCAAAAGTTTTTAACTTCATGGCCTTGTTTTTTCTCATCCTCACTTCAACGTTGCTATCAGCACCGAAATTAGTAAATTTGACTAATCCGATAATATTACTTTGTCCCAAAATTTGGTAGGCATATCAAGGTAATTTTTCGCAAATGCCAACCGCTTAGTTCGGTTAACTTTGCAAATATGCGACTTCATACGAGCCCTTCACGAATTGAGTTTTTTTTTTTAGTGAATTACGTCCCGTTTGAGGTGTTACTCCATTGTGTAATCCTGCAATAAATTAGTAGCTAGCACTTATTTTAGGGTTTTCATGAAAACTTCTTAAAATAGAACCCTTATGATGATAAAGATACATTAATAAACAAAACTTATTTATCTGTGCCTACGTTTCGACCTTAATTTTAGGGCTTAAAAACAAACCGAGATAACCTTAATTCCGAGAAATATACAAATAAAATAACAACCATCTAACTATGAAATATACGTAACAACAAATTAGGTAGATAGTAGTTGACATTAATAGAAGATAAAATCAATTTTATATTTTATTGCTGAATTAAGGTTAATTCGTTTTATTTTTCAGCCCTGATGAAGGCCTGAAATCCAGGTTGAAACGTCGGGACAAATAAATAATTTTTTATTATTATTTATTCGCTGACCGCTCTCCCGAACATCTCCTCATAGCTAAAATATAGTTAAATACTACCTTATAGTACATTTAACTAACTTATATGCCCAATTCGAACTCTATTAGACTTCTTTATGTTTAACTAATCCCGAGAATTTTTCCAAAGCAATATTATTTTTTGGAAACAAGAAGAAATAATTGTTTAATGAATTTATTTAGTTAAATAAATGTAAGTTTAGGTATTAAATTATTTGAACAGACAGGACACACAAGTTCATTTTCTTGAAGGAAAAGAAAAATAGGTATTCTCTCATTTTTTCATTCGCTACAGAGCATTAAGAAAACTACCAACCATACGAAGAAATAACCTTTTTAAAGTAAATTAAATTTTCTAAAAAATATAGTCCTCAAGCAATACAACTTTTTCCAAGATATGACAAATGTTTACTAAATTTTGCATAATAGCAAAATTACCTAATAATATTCAAAGCTGCGCTCAAGAGATAAATTAATATATATTTATTATTTTTCACTGATTAATATGATAGCTCTGCTGACAATCAACTTGTTTAAAAAAAAAATTTTTTTCTTGGAGAATGGTTCATAAATTTCTAATTAAATATTAATCAAAGTATATTAATTATATATTTTCATTTGTTTTATTCACCCATATAATTATACTTATATCAATTATTCAATTTCGTATTTTTTTTTTATATTCAATTTTTTTATGATTTATTCCGTTTATGATTAAGAAACGATTGTTTGACAGTTACCCTTAATGTTTGTCAGTTGGAAAACTATTCTTCATGTTTTGGTTCGCAATGGTACATTTCTTCATTCTTATAATGATGGTATCAAAACTGAGTTAGATGTTACCCGACATTTTTTGTATATATAGTTGTCGGAATAGTTTTGAAATTCTAATTATAACTAAAGATAAAAAAAAGGGTTTTTACCCAATAGAAAAGGATCCTTTGGAACATCGATTGGAAAGTCAGAAGATTTAGGATGTTATTTGCTAACTTTACTTTCATGACATAAATTCTTTAACTATATATTGTTTTACTAAACCGAGCCGACAAATTATACCTTTCATAATTTATCTAAGTAGGCGGATGGATCCCGGTTTCAAGAAAATTATATGTTCAGTATACAAAATATTTACGGAAGGCTTTATAGATGGGGTGGGTAATTTGGCACCTGAACAGGTTTTATTTACTCGTGTTAGTACGAAGTGAGAGCGAAAATTTTATATTATTAAATATATAACATTTTTATTTATTAGCCCAATTAATTATTTCCTTGCTCATGTCATATCAAAATATAAAGATTATATTTGATTAAACGATTTAAATCTATTTTCAATTTTGCAATAGTTCATTCTATTAAAATCACAAACTGTACAATGGATCTTGATGATAACTCGACTTTTTTTTCAAATATTTGTTTGTTTCTCTATTTAACACATTATTTTGTTTTTATATTTACCATAATATTTAGTTATTGTATTTGTCATACTATTTTGTTTCTCTATAAACCATATCATTCCTATTTTGGAATAAAAACTATTTAAATCATATAGTAAGAATTTTGTATTCTAAGAAACTGTTCTACTGAAAAATTTATATCATGTAGTTTATCGTTTACGTTCTTTTATCAAACTGTATAAGTATACTAAAACTTCAAATATATATCACTTGGTACACACTATTTTTATTAGAAGCAACTTTATAGTAAAAAAAAAAAAAATGTATTAAAAAGTAATGTTCGGAATATTTGTATTAAAGCTGTTTTTTTTCCGGCAAAGTCATTCAATGGACTTAAACATTCAGTCCAGAATAACGTCTGCAAATGAGTTCTAATTTATGAGTAAGGATAAATTTGATGTTTTAATGTAGACCTTGCTATCAAGAATTGATAATTATAATTAACTACAGTTAAAGGCGTTTCAGTGAACCTTAGATGACTAAGGGTACAGAGTAAGAAGAAGAAATGAATGAGTGAACTAGAAGATATAATCGCTAAAATTCCTTATTTTCTCAGTATTTATTGCTCATGATTCAATCTTGGTTTTGTTCAGAACGAGCCGTTTGACTTCATTGGATCAAGGTTTTGCTATGGGGTTGTATCACTAGACACACCGTTGTTGTGGCCACCGTATAAAAAGATGAAGACGATGAGTGTGTGCATACGTATTGGATGTATGTATATTTTTTCTACGTATATTTTTGTTAAGATTAGTGAATATATATACTCGTATAAATGTGCGTAGGTATGCATATATGCAGACACATTTTATT
The DNA here is from genome assembly GCF_000696795.3 of Halyomorpha halys. Taxonomy (NCBI): domain Eukaryota; kingdom Metazoa; phylum Arthropoda; class Insecta; order Hemiptera; family Pentatomidae; genus Halyomorpha; species Halyomorpha halys. The sequence continues at coordinate 685,645 of NW_027114806.1, read as the reverse complement.
TGTTGTATTAGAATTATACCTGTATACAATACAGGTATTAAGGCTGTACAATTACGTCAGTCTGGGGGTAACCTAAATATGCAGTAAGTGTTATTTAAACTTACTGGTTCTGGGATTTTTTTCGAGTGGACTGTATATGATAGATATTAAAATAAATGAAGGAGGTATGTAAGCCTCTATTCTTGGTTAATTGTTTCAATTCGTTCAATTTCGTTTTAATGGATAAAATTACACACAGCGGATTTTATAAGGACCATATAATTAAACATGAAAAATGAAATAGACGGATTTCACTTGATGACCTACGCCAGATGTGAGTCAGAGATTCCGAATTCCAGTCTGAATTAAATAAGCTTGTTTTTTTTAACTTAAATAGAACTCAATATCATGTACAAAATATTAATAGTAATAATTAATTTTATTTTCTAAAACTCAATTTGTATGTATTTATTATTCGCTGTGTTTAAGTTATGTTAATAGAAATATTCTATTTCTTTTTAGTTCATTTTTTTTCTTCTAAGTAGTGGGTTTAAGAGGTATTTTATTTCCATTTTTTTTTATCTTATATTAAAAAAGTTGTAGTAGTATTTTAACCTTAAAATATAATAAAATTATTTGATACCGGCTGGTAGTTTTGGCCCAGTTAAGTTTTTTTTTTAACCACTACTAGCGACACAGAAATGTTTATTTAAGTTTGTTGCTTGTCCGAAACGCGAATAAACAGTGTTTTAATCCCATAATACTATTCTAAATGGAAATTAGAAATCATTCTAATAAGAAAAATATTCTTAATTGGAAATCGACTAATAAGATCTTAAATTGCTAAAGGAAACTAAGTCAAAACGGTTTTTTTAACTTTAAAATTTTTTATATGTAATGTTTGGTGGTGAAAAAAAGTAAATTATTATATGGCAACAAAATTTGAGACATTTTTGTTTTTCATTGATTCAAGGTGTAGGATGGACAAGAGATAAGGCGCTGTGCTACTAACGACCCGAGTTCAGAATCCGGCTATAACAGATAATAATTATTTATTCTGTTACCGTAGCCGTTAGTCAACCCTGTGGTTTCTGGAGCTCGGGAAGGAACATATTTACTAGTGTACTTGTTTCGGCCATAATTCAGGCCTTCATCGAGGTTAAGGACAAAAACGTTGGCACTACTAAATATGTTTTTGTGTTCTTTACTTAATTGTTTTCGGTTATTTATTCCTTAATGAAGAATACGTTGGACCTGTAAAATCATAAATATAAAATCTTTGTACAATTATTGTTATATGGGAATCCTTGATTGAAATTTTCTCTATCTATTGGAAATTCTATAGTTATATAGTAATAAAAATAAACCTCAATTACGATAACTTAACCTAGTTTCACATCCCAATCCTTACGAAGAATAATAAAAGGGGTGATTTTATCTGTAAGAATATTAAACAAGCTGTGTTTAAATTAATATAGGTCTTACTTAAAGCATTCTGTTGATAATTATTCAGATTATTTTTTTTAAATTTTAATTATAATTTATGCATTTCTTCCCACGGATTAATAGATCGGACGTTACTTTCCATTAAACATATTTTTTCGTGAAGGTGAAAGGCACTAAGTCCGGAACGTACTTTATGGTTCTAAATGTTGAAGGTAGGCGAAGTTTTTAATAATTTAGTAAGCAGGTGTCAAAAGGTTACTTTGTACTATGTTAAATTTAATGTTAAAAAATATGGTCCCATCTTCAAAAAATAAGTAGCAGGCTGGTTTTAGTTTCTCTCCAAAAATTTATGTTTATACAGGAGAACATTTATCTTCACGATAATATATTAACCGGTAGATCATTTAATTCCTTTATTAGTAACCATTCTTACTAGAATTTACGACATATCTATTTTCTAATCTTCTTTTCATTTCATCACGGCTTTTCACAAACAATACGGCATATCATCTAACAGTTTGTCTATTAACGCTACCGTATTGGAAATTTTTTACTAATCATGTCTTACTAAATTACTTTCATGTCATACGTATATTTTTATAACGATGATACTTAGTAAAAAATAATTCCTGTACCTATTACACTAAAATTTCATTAAAAGAAAAATGTACTGATATAATGACACTAATACAAAATTTGGAATTCTACTTTTTTTTTCAAGATTATACGTTTTTAAACCATGTCTGGTAAAATGGTCTGTGTGTGAACAAACCAGCTAAAAATAAATAATCTTTCGAAACTAAAAGTGAGCATGCTCAAGATGTAAAGTCATTTTCGATAAATGTCACTTTATTGAATCTATTATTTTATATTTTTTCATTTGTTCCAAAAACTGTTAAAACTATTTTAATTAAACTCAACGTATGACTAAATGATTTTTTATATCAGCAATGTCTTATCCTTGTTAAAATCGAGTAAATTGATTTTAACAGGACTTAAATACCAAAGTAATTAAAAAGTAACTTTTTTTGGACAAATAATAAAAATATCTCCAATTAATAGGTGATGCCCGCACCTATCATGGTTTTTTTAGTTTGTTGAGCTTAGGACTCATGAAGCAATAGACACCTTAAAATCGGTTTGAAATTAAACCAGCTTCCTTAAGTTGAGTTTATCAATAAAATACTGATCTAGTTAGGTTTTTTTTTTTTTTTTTTTTTTTTTAAAGAAATTCCAAACAAATACCGTACCTCTAAAATTCATTGCGCGAGATTTTAAAGAATAATTCTTTAAATAAATATTTGTTATTTCTTCTAAGAAAACAATATTTTTATACAAATTTGTTCCTGTTCTGATTCCGGAAACTGTAACATGTTAAGAAATGTTTAGTTACAATAATAAAATTTTTATGTTTATGAAAAAAATATACGAATTTCGTGGAAAATATTTATAGAATTATATCTTGTCAAAAGATTGAGGTTAACTCCTCTTAATTATTTAAATGTTTAGCTGAAAAACTTTATATAATAATAATAAACAAATCTGGTAAAGTCGATTTGAAATTTTTATGAGATACAATTATATGGCTATAATTAATTTAGTTATTGGAAAATTTTTAAAATAAATAACAAAACGTTTTCACCGTCCTTATATCTATACTAATTTGCATAATCTTTCTAGGTTTTTTGGAATTTTGCTTAGCATTATTTTCAATAATTTTAAAGGCTGGTGAATAATAAATGAATGAATAAAAACAATAAATACAAAGATATGGTTACAAAATAAATTGGTTTTCCGTGTATAAAAATAAATTGGTATTCCCCGACGAGTTATAAAAATTTCACCCTCTCCGTTTCTCTATCCCTAACTCAATTGGTTTCATCGAGAAATAACGATATAAATCTCCGCCTCTGAAGCTCTGATAGGAGAAATTGGAACCATTCCGTATTTCCCATTTATTCAATAACAACCTATCACGTTTTTGAATACTTGAAAATGTTGATGTGAGTAGCTAAACAATGGATCATGTACCTTATACTTGCTACAACTGAGGATAAGGATGACATCTGCAAAAATAAGTCCGATATGTGCAATAATTTACTTTTGTAATTTTTTTTTCTTATATCGTTTAACAATTTGCCAAATTCTTTCTTGCCATTGGTATTATTTTAGAACTGTTCCTATTATATTAAAAATACAGTAAAAGACCCTGGTATGCAAGATTTAATATTTTTAGTGGACTATTCAATAATTGAGTGTAATCAAAATATTATTTATGATATTTTTGTACTTTATAAATTTCATTTCGTCAGCATGAGGTATTATAGTTCCAGTATAGCTTGAACTAAATATGATGAGCTGCAGTCAAATTAATAATGTGCCCAAATCAGATAAATTCTTCTTGATACTTACATAGAAATTAATTATAAAATGAGTTATGCTTGTTTCAATTTTAATTTTATCTGAGACATCGTCTTACGGCCAGTTTCTATTTCGCATAGCCCCTGTGAATTCCGCTTTGAGTTAGGAGTCCTTTGATTACTACCGTATAGAGGGGATGGAATGTCGTCTTGTGACTTTACGAGGCATTCTATGCCTCTGCCTTGTCAGTCGCTGACTCGGAATCTGATTTTAATATGGTTAAGGAAATATTTGAAATTTTTATACTAATTAATTCCTAAGTTGTGAATTAATTATACTTGAGTGTAAATAATGACATTGTCTTCCTTATAAAACCTGTAAATAATACAATAATTTAAAACAAACCATCCAGTGATTGATCAATAATAACTTTCCTAAAATTTATAAAACAATTTTTTCTTGAAATTCAGTATATATTATAAGTGCAAAAGCGCCATTCGTAAAATAGCAGGTGCGTTATTGGTTTCTGGTTGGAACTTATTGAATGTTTATGAAATTATGACTCGTCCAAAAATTGAGTTAGAGGAATTTACCTAAATTGTTGGTAGAACTGAAACACCCTGTACAATAAAAAATGAAACTATTAAAGTCTGTTTTAAATTTTAATTGATTATAATTATATTATTTTTTAATTTTGGTCTACCGAGGGGTAGACTGAAATGTAGATGGGAGGATTGCGTTTAAACTGTTTCAGTATAATTGTGTTGAGAGGGGTATCACTGGAAAGATGTGTGTAGAGAGCAATTGGTGGTATCGGCATCGAACCTTTGGGTTCATTAGTCCTTCATTATTATTGATAGTATATGGTTAGCATTAACTTATATATAAAGAAATCTTATGAAAACAAGATGAAAATATGACCTTCCTTATCTCTATGCGAATTTTCATAATCTTTCTAGGTTGTTTGAAATTTTGCGTAACAAAATTTTCAATAATTATAAACACTTATAAATAAATAAAGAAGTATGAATTACAAGAATATAGAAATATATTTTCCTTATATAAAGATAAATTGAGATTCTCCGACGAATTAAAAATTTCTCACTCCTTCTCCGTTTCTCTCTTCCTAACTCAATTGGTTTCATCGCGAAATAACGATATAAATCTCCGCCTCCGAAGCGCTGATAGGAGAAATTGAAACCACTCCGTATTTCCCATTTATTCAATAACAACCTATCACGTTTTGGAATACTTGAAAATGTTGATTTGTGTTGCTAAACAATGGAACATGTCCTCCTGTACTAGCTATAGCGAAGGACGAAGATAGCAACTGGAACTATAAGGCCGATGATACCTGCAATAATTTACTTCACCTGTTATTTTAAAAAATAATTTGGGTGAATGTAATATTTTTAACGCGAACCAAAATTAGAATCTTAGATTAAATTTATTTTTTGCAGCGGTGTGGAAAAATCCACTTAATAATTAGATATGTCAAAATTATTCAATTTATGACAATATTAGGTCACAATGAAATAATCATGAATTATTATCATTAGTCCCAAATATTATGAAAAAAATAATTATGATTTAATAGTGTAAAACACAAAGAGGTTAAAGTATGTTAACTAGTGCCGTGCTTTGGCCAAAATTTCATGACCATAATGAATAGAATGTCAGTAAAATACTAGTATAAATGAAATAAAATATAAATTGATACAAATATATATCATTAATCTAACATATTTTCTTTCTCACTTTTTTTCATTCATTTAATTTTAAATAATTCTTTTCTATTTTATATATTTACTAAGGTTTCTCATTTATGTTCATATAACTTTACTCCTTTTGGCGTATATAATTTCTTTATTTCTCTTATTTTACATATACGGTTATATTACGGTTTCTATCTTACTTTTTTGAGATGCTTTTCATTTTGTACAGTTAGTTACTAAATTTCATATGACTATAATTTTTTTTTCCTCTTTCCTAATTTTAATATAACTTTTCTCATATAACCCTGTTCTTCTTATAATTTTTAGACTATACCTTTTCTTTTAATACTATTTTTTTAATTTTCTAATCGTTCTGTAAAAACTTTCATTTATATAGTCGGTAGGTGTTTCTTAATTATTATTTTAAAATAAAATTCTGATGAAGGTCTGAAATTTTGGCTGAAACCTTGGCACTAATATATATTAGTTTTTACTTATTTGTGTTTTTCACTCATGGCACGCACCTTCAACTATTTTTCCTTATTTATGATTGAAGGGTTAAATAGAGGAAGGGATTATAAATAGTAAATTTTAAGAAAACAAGGCTCAATTATTTTTTATTGGAGCTGGTTGTGTTTTTAAGAATACATACTCCCTTCTAGGTATCTCACTTAATTATTGGATTTTGAGATCATAGTACCTCTCACTTGCTAGAATAAAAAATCTGAAAGCTACTTATTTTCTTACCCCTTTATTAATAAGATAGTCAATTTTTTTTTTTTATAGTTACTTCAAACAACAGTCAAAAATCTAGTTGTCATAAAAAACTTATTCCTAATTTCTAAGTTTTTTCTTTGAGAGTTATTATTATTTGACAAGCCATAATCTTGAAGGTAATAGAAATTTTTCATAAAATTCTCTTTTATTCATCTATAAATCTATTTATTGTGTTAGTTAATATTAAACCAAAATTCCTACATAATTACCGATAATATTGTGAAAACTGGATTGTTAAAAACGTTTAGTAAGAATTTTTGATTTTTATGAACTGTTCAATAAAACAATTTACCTCATTTGGCTGGTGACATTCTTGTCCTTATCACTTCATGAATCAGTCCTGAATTTCCCCTTAGACACAAATTCTTTTATTTCTCCCTACAGGTATTTTTAGGTATAGAAGTGTTTTGAATTGTATGTATTACCTCATAGGAATCAAACATTTACAACACAAGGTCCTTTCTACTTATTTTTTACCTTTCAATAATTCATGTTTTAAAACAAAATGGCCCTCTGTTTCTCTTATTTTTATATATAAATATTAATATATTAAAGTTTATATAATGCCATATTTAATCATTTTATTTTACATACATATTTGTTGGGGCGAGGGGTGTTTCGTATGTGAAAACCGACCTCTTCCCCAGAGGGTAAATGTTCGCTGGTTCGAGATAAAATAAACAAAAAAATAACGGAGGACCTGAAATAAATATCACATAAAAAAATAATTGAGAAAATGAAATAAATAAAATAATGAAATAAAAAAAAAATAACTTTCCAAGTGATACAAAATTTAATTAATTAAAATATAAACAAAAAAAAAATGAACTGTAATGTTGTTACAAAAAAAAAAGATAGTGAATCGTGGAGTAAAAGTGATAAACATATTTTGATACATATATAAACAACAAAAAAAAATCTATTTACAATGGAAATAATAAGTTAATTAAAGCAAAAAAAGAAAATATGACGCTCGAAGGAAGAACATAAAAGTCACTCACAGATGGGCGTGGGGTCGATATGCGCATATCACAACAATATCACAAGTCTAGAGTTGGTTGACCAGGATGACCGCTGGCGAGCTGGTGAGAGAGAGGTTACCGGGCAACCCGACGACTCCAAAAAACTGTAGACTTTACAGTGGTGACTGCCGGTGAGTCGGTGAAAAGGTTCCAATAGCTCCAACAAACAAGAGTCCAAACAATGGCGGTGGAGCGTCCGTGAAGCAGTGCGTCTCTCCTCTTACGCCGTACCAAAGCCAACTAACATCGCTCCAGTGCTATCTAAATCTTCACTGCCAACTGCCTCATCCGCGATTATATAGGAACTGGTGCCACTGCCTTCGGTATTGCTCCGCACGTGTTACACCTCCGCAATTTATTTATAAACGTAGAACCTCCTTATATACCTTATTTTTATTTACAAAATTAAAATTACTTATAGTTAAAAAAAAAAATGAATAAACATAAACTTACAACTAACAAAATTAAAAGTCACTTGGTAAGTTGTCAAAACAAAATTAACCTAAATAGAAACCAAAGATTTTGGGCTTTAACAATATTCTTTCCTTCTTTTTTAGATGATTTTCTCTTTATTCCATACTACTAGAGTTGGGGAGAAAGGCAGATTCTGGAGCAGTACAATGAGCATTGTACACTACCTTAACCACGTTGTGTTAAATCACGTGCCCCATGGCGTTTTTAGATATAAAAGTGTTTTGAATTGCATATTTTAGAACTATTTGTTTGCAAGAGCTTCTAAAAAATGCAGGCAAATGTATTTGCGATTGCCAAACACGTAGATGTCATGACTGTCATTGTAAATCATATCTATAATTTTATTAATAGGTATTAACAAATGTTATTTTATTTTAAATATATATACTTTATATTAATGCAATTAAAATTTTAATTAATTAATGCTGCTATGTAAATTCTTAAATCTAATCAAAAAACCAGATACATGACGCCAGGTCTAGTGCTCACGTAGTATAGTGCTCACAATTTAGAGGTAAGTATCATATAGTCATTGGATAATATATTTCAATAGACTAATTATAAGTTACGGACACCGTGACATTAAAAATTCTGTGAATAGCTAGTTTATGTGAATACATATTAGCAAATAATATTAGACTATTTTAGAAGCTGTTTTGAATTGCATGTATACCTCATAGGAATATAAGGATTAGATCCCTTCTACTTATTTTTTCCAATAAATAAATCATTTTTTAAAACATAGTGGCCGCCTGTTTCTCTCCCATAGGATTTATATTTATTTACAAAGTATGATAATAAACTGAAAAGGTCTTAACCTACTTGGTAACCACCAAAGCAATGTTAATTTTTACTGATTATTTCCTATTAAAATAAACCTATAAAATGCAATTGAAATTTAATTTATTAATGCTTCCGTATAAATTCTTTAACCTAATTGTAAAAAAAGACACAAGACGCCATGTCTAAATAATGCACACGATTAATAGGTAAGTATCGAACTGTCTTTTGATAATATATTTCAATAGGCTAATTATAGGTTGCCGACACAGTGACATTAAAAAGTAAGTTAATAGCTGGTTTATGTGAATACATATTGTTAAATAATATTAGTCCATTTTAGAGCTATTTGTATGCAAGAGCTTTTAAAAATGCAATGAGGCGTGCGTATTTGCCATTGCCAAATACGGACTTGTCATGACTGCCATTCAAAATCATTTCTATAATTTTATTAATAGATATTAACAAGTGTTACTTTATTTTATTTAAAATTGGTAAATGTTTGATGAAAACACACTGAGGTAAAAATTTACTAGTCCGTGAAAAGAAACTAATTTTTTTTGGTCGAAAGATGTTTTTGTGTGTGAACCTTTTATCAAGTTATTCTTATTTTCTGAACAATTTAATAAAATATGAATAATGAAGATACTTTATAGAAAATTAAAACAAAAAAAAAATGTCCTACTTTAACCACGTTGTGTTTAATCACGTGACTATTGACGGGAGATTTGAATTTAAATTTTTTACTTCAACCTAACCTTATACACTTAAGGGACCAGTCACGTGATTATTAGGCAGCCAATCAGAAGCTACCATTTTGTCACGTGACCCTTGGCGTTTTTAGATATAGAAGTGTTTTGAATTGCCTCATAGGAATAAAAGCATTAGGTCCTTTCTACTTATTTTTTCCTATAAATAACTCATTTTTTAAAGCAGAATGGCCGCCTGTTTCTCTCCCATATAATTCATATTTATTTACAAAGTATAATAATAAACTGAAAAGGTCACGACCAAATTCCATCACTGATGCCCTTAAAAGTATTGGGATTTGGGTAAACCCTGGAAAGACGGACGCCATAGTGATGTCGTTCCAAACAGGAAAGAAACCACTGCCTACCACATTCAAAGTAGATGAAGTCGACCAGCGGATCTCCACCTCCATTCTCTACCTGGGTGTCACATTGGATAGGCACCTCACCTTCTCCCGTCACGTTCGGGAGAGACTTAAGCTGGCCCGCCAGAAGAGCTACAGGCTCTACTATCCCCTGAAATCCCCACAACTCTCACCAAGGCTGAAGCTGCAAATCTACAAGGCTTTAATACGACCGACTCTGCTCTATGGTGCACCACTCCTGCGTCACCTCTACAAAACAACGCTAGAAAAGCTGCAGAGTTATCAGAATTCCGTCCTCCGGCGAATCGTCCGTGGAACTACACTACAGAGGGCCAGAAACACCACCATCCACCAGGAACTCCAGCTACCCTCAGTGCCGGAGTATATAGGCCGAAGGCACATCAAATTTTTTGATGGACTTAAGGCCAACCCGCTCTTTAGAGATATCGCCCCTCCAACAAGACCTGGGAGGTGGCAAAGCACTGTCCCCTT
>NW_027114806.1:671851-675110 GCF_000696795.3 Halyomorpha halys | reverse complement strand
TTCTTTTTTCCAGGAGGTAAGAAAAAAAAAAAGTTTAATTTATTAATTCTTCCGTATAAATTCTTTAACCTAATTGTAAAAAAATAGACAAGACGCCAGGTCTAAATAATGCATTATATTAAGAAGTAAGTATCGAATTGTCTTAAAATAATATATTTCACTAGGGTAATTATAGGTTGCAGACACCCTGAGATTAAAAATTCAATTAATGGCTAGTTTATGTGAATGCATACTGTTAAATAATATTTGACTATTTTAACTATTTGTATGTAAGAGCTTTTAAAAATTTCAGGCGGACGTATTTGCGATTGCCAAATACGGAGATGTCAACACTGTCATTGTAAATCATATCTATAATTTTGTTGATAGCTGTTAACTAATGTTACTTTATTTTATGTAAAAGTGGTAAATGTTTGATAAATACACCCCGAGGTAAAAAGAGATTAAAAATTTACCAGTCCGTGAAAATAAAATAATTTTCTTTAGTCGAAAGTAGTTTTTTTTATGTAAACCTTTTATCAAGTTATTCTTATTTCCTTAATAATTTAAAAGAAATAAGAATAATTCAGATACTTTATGTAAAATTAAACAATGAAATAATACTAAATTAACCACAAGTCTTCTTTACTTCATTAAATCAAAATAATCAATATTATTATTATATTTGATCAGTCATTAATTTCAATGCAAACATTTTTCACAATTTTGATGAATTTTTTTTTATTATCTGGGTTAGGATTTTATTACAGTATCTATTACAACAGTATGTTTCCTTTATTGGGTGGACAGTAGATTAAAATGATACCATACAAAGCATTGTATGGTATCATTTTAATCTTATTCCAGAGAAATAAATAAAAAAGTATTCAGTCAATATTTTTGGTTTTATTTCCATTATTGGGTGGAAATTATTTTTCTAAATCTATTGTAGAAAAGTGTGTTTGTTTTTTATACTTCTATAATTTAATTTTGGAATGATATTATAAGTATGACTCCTGAATTTAAATCTTAGCCTTATTTTAAATGTTATATGGCAATTTTAATTTCTTTATATTCATGCCCTCAGTTGAATAATATCTTGTAAATAATTAAAATCGTTAGATCTTATAAACTGAAACATTTTCTTTTAATCTAAAGAAGATGACTGAGGTAGTAACGAACGTATCTTTGACTTTGATTAAATTAATATTGTGCAATTTCCAAATATTGTCATGCAAACTGAAGTTGAAAATTCATTGATTAATTTTCATAATCTGAATAATTTTTTCATTTACTTTTTTTAAATCTATTTCAAGATAGTTTTAAATAAATAGAATTCTTAAGTTTGGTTTTCCTATTTAAAAACTAAGATTAACTAACATTTATACTAATGTATTCCGGATTAGTTCGAAGTGTCTTTATTTAATTATTAATTTAATTGTTGTTGGTAATAAGTAGTTAAAGATTTTTTTTTTATAATTTGAATTAATTTATTTTCTTTAAACTTAAGAATAAATATATATTTATCATTAGTTATATTTTGTCCTTTCTTATAAATTGACCGACGAAAAATTCATAGGAAAGGATTTGGGTTTTATTTGTAATTCATCCATTCCGAAAGAACGATCAACGAACCCAACAGAAGGGTTCATCTGAAATGCAATCAATGTAGTTATCCATCTATATAAGCAATGATGGTTATTTAATTATAAACTTTATACCCTTTAAAATCATGATAAATATAAAGTTTTTTCTATCTTAAAACAATATCTCTGGTCATTAATATATGTGCCTTTTTACCAAATTGACAAAAGTGTATAATCAGTCAAATAATTTTTTTTTTAATTCTTTATAGATACCGGGAACTAAAATATGTTCCGTAATGCCTCTAAAAGTTGGATGCGTTTTGCAATTTACTAGGAACACTTACCAAAGATTTATAGCTTCGTTAACCACCTCATTAGAAAGTGGACGCGGTTTCTCATTTCTGCTATACTTCCTTCCGATTCTTAGCTCATAATTCCATCTCATTAACTGGGATAATAATTTTTCCGCTATGAGGATGAGGAAATCCATTATTAAAGTAGAGTGAGTGTAGTCAGGTGTCAGGTATACGATCAACAAGCAAACAATTGTATAGTTTGCTTATGATGGGCAAAGATATTTTATGAGTGCATTTTTTATTTTTATTTTTTGTGATAAATTTCTTTGAGCATGACCATATTGGAGTAATAAAGTCAATATTAAATAGTCTCAAGTTAATATTAAAATGATATTTAAAAATATGAAAGTAAAATTTTTTTATTGTGAATCGTTAAAATTGAAAACATTTCATTATGGAGATTAAAGTTATTATAATTTTTATTTGTACTTTTCACAAATCTGAAAATGTTCTTAGACATTTTAAATTTGTGTAGTAGATTTTATAGAAGAATTCTGATTTTTAATTTTCAAAAAACAAAAACGCTAATCGAAAGTAATCTGTTGCCATAATATTCATATTAGTTATCGAGAAAAAAAAAAAATATATATATGCATATATAGTATTAACTACATATATATAATTGATGCTTTGACTTGAAAAATATATATTATAATTAATTGTTAATTCAGTATATTCTTTTTCGCAGTTAAAAACTTTTATACCAACTAAATATTTCCGTGATGATCAAATGTTAATGAACGGGGTATCAACGTTGTTTCGCAAAAGGTGGACTAAAGCTTTGGTGGGAGGATTGTGTTAAAACTGATTTAGTAGATTTGGGTTTAGACGGGCGTCACTTGATTATGACTGGTGGATGACAATGATTGGTGGTATCAGCATCGAACCTTTAGGATACCTAAGCCATTATAATTATCAACAAAACATTTAATTAGAAGTATGGTCTAAGCTCCTTCTATGGTTGTCGTTAAGAACGAACCTAAATTTTAAAGAAACTATTTCATAATCCTTAATTGTAATTTTTAAAGCCTTTTAATTGTTCTTTAAAGTTGTCACGATTTGTCCAAATATTATTTTAATTATTCTTTGTCATTACAATTTTAAAGAGGATTATATTATATCATGTGGAAAAAAAGTTTTAAACTTAAGATAAGTTAACGAATGATTAATAATAGTGCTAATTCCAATTATAGATTGTGTAGAAAGATTTTGAAAATGGGCAACAGTCCTCGGTCCTAAAACCTCGTCGACCATAGACAAGGTATTAATTAGTTTATAAGTATTAATTGTTCTTAATCTTTTGACCGGGTATGGCATTCCGGATTGCTTTTCAAGCTC
>NW_027114806.1:647665-670566 GCF_000696795.3 Halyomorpha halys | reverse complement strand
TTAGTATGTATGAGATCACTTATCAATATTACCTATTGCCCACAACTGTGTGGCAGATTGTAATATCTATCAATAAATAAATCTAATTAAAAAAAAAAAAAAATTGTTCTTAATAATAAATATTTGCTAGGCATGGTAGTTCTTTTATGCTCTTCAGCATGGTGTTCAAGAGTCACGGATAATAAAATAAAAACGAAAATGTTTTCAAACATTGTTTTTAGAATTGGTAGAATTCCTTAGTTTATTTTTAGTAAATTATTAATTTTATTGTTATTAATTTTGTTAACTGTGTCGTATTTTGGAAATTATTGGTTGTTTTTGGTCATTTTTAATAATGAATCTAGTTGTTGGGAAAGGGAATGTAAGTATTTATTTATATATGAAAACATTAACACTGCCAACCATGTTTATTTTTTCTAATTTTCATATTTTGTCTTAATTAATTTTGAACTAAATCCCCTGAAGTTATGATTATAATCATATGTTAACTTCAAGAATGAGCTAAAATGGAACTAGCACTGTAATAAAGTCAATTTATGATATTAAAGCGTTTTTTTAAATATACATTTTATTCATTTTCCTGAAGTAAAAATGGTATTTTATACCATTGAAAAAATATAATTTTAAATATTTTGCTTGCGAAATATAATTTCTTATGTTGTAAAACGATTTGTGTTATGCGAAATGATATCAGTAAAGTATAATGCTATATAATTAATAAATAAATATATATGTGCCGTTAAAACAGGCAGGGGTACAGTACTTTGTACGAAAGTACTGGTACTACGCCAATGGTTGTGCAAGAAGGTGGTTTGGTCAAAATTACGGCTTTATTTATGAGGTTTGGTGGACACCGGAGTGCTCTGTGACTTGATATTAAAAGTATAAATAATCATTTGTCAGCCGGATTCGAAACCGGGTACTTGGAGTTGGTGGTACAGTGCCTTGCAACTGTGCATTTTTAGAATAATTTATTTAACTAATTATTAAAAAAAACTACGTGTACATAACATAATTTAAGATTAACCCGTTACCTCCTGAATTAATTTTTCTCTAAACTTTTATCATTTTTTTTTTAATTATTGGATCTATTTGCTTTAAAAATAATATTATTTTTTTTTTAGTTTCAACTCTTCCGGTTTTAGAAATTTCTCCCGTTACCATATGGTATTCAGTATTATTCCCTCCTATGAGTTGTTTACTCTATGTAAATCTGCTGATATCACTTATTAAGTTGAATTATTCTATACCAAATATTTGCTTTATTTTTCACTTGATTTGTGGAATTCATAAAAATAAATGTAATATATTCAGATAAAAAGAGGGATACATTTTTTTTTTAATTTTCCATTTTCTTTTGACAGTTTTTCTTCCAATTGCTCCTATATTCGTTGATAGTGTGGTAACAACTGCATTGTCTTTCCATCGGCAGTAAAGCAAGTGACTATTTTTGTCCGAAGCCGTCTTATAACTGCAAGAATAAATAAAAGCTCCTTGAACGCCTACCCTAAGTGTATAGTAAAAACAATGTTAACGCTCTAGAGAAGGCCTAAACAAATCAAACACGATAAAATTACATCATCATTTAGGAAAGACGTTTAACAATCTATTTTTTAAAAACATTTGAGCAAATTAGAACGTTACTACTATTTATACACGTGTACATAGAGATAGTGTGGCGATCTCAGAATAACACGTAAACAATATTAGGCTTCACAAGAATGCAACATACAGATGAACCTTAAGGTTGATACCATGTTAAAGAGGAGGTTTTTTAGCACCTCACCATGCAATTGTTAATTAAAAGACTTATGTTGTAATAGCTATTAATTTGTAAACATCACCCTAGTTTTGTTACCGTGCGGTAATGCAAAGCGCTAATGTGTTAATAACTATTACAATTAAAACATTACAATTGTCTATTAAAGTTTGTTTCTACATTGCTTTGATAGAACTAACTCGAGGTTTGTGCCACATCAGAATCTATTTCCTGTTCGTCTGATCAAATTTTAGACTAATATGACATATATTCAAATTCGATACAACAAACATCATTTATCAGGAAAAAAACAACTTTCAGCAAAATTTAAAAGAAATTACTACTATAGAAAAATATTACACTAGGTTTATCGACAAAAAATCAGATATACTAAATTTAAATTTATGTTACCCTGGCCTAATAAATAAATCTAAAAAATAATAATAAAAATAAACCGATAAAATTCAGAATAGAAATAATAGATGGACAACCTACAGAAAATAACAGTTACGTTTTGGAAAAACCATAGCATCCTACCTCCAATTCAACCCTATTCAGTTCTGGCTCAAAACTGGAGTTAGTTGTATCAGAGCAATGTAGTAAAAACTGTAAAAGACAATTGTTAAATAACGTTTTTATTAAGTACAGTGGAACCCCGTTATAACGACCTGTTTGGGACTTGGGGTGAGGTCGGTCCCGTAAAAAGGTCGGATTAAGCGGAGTCTGTTACGCTGGGGAATTAGACTTAGTATGTTCAAGGGTGAATGAAAAATACATAAAAATTAGAATACAAAACCAATTTATCCGATGCAGGTTTTCTAAGTCTTTTTTTATTTGCTGGGTCATCTGACAACTATGAAACACTAAATGAAATTAATTGATCCCGATTTTTTTTCCAGTCCTTCACAGTAGTAACGCCAACTCCTAAGTCACTAGCTACTTTGATAAGTCGCTCACCCATTTCGATTTTTTCAAGGGCCTCAAGTTTTTCCGCGATAGTACAAGACTTTTTTTTAGACATCGTATAACGCTTTGATGTTAACACTATGGAAGATAAGATTGAACTGATTTTTCAAACAAGGAGCGAGAAGTGAATCATGTTTCCAGGAAAATAGTTACAAAGTACAGAGGAAACGTCGTATGTATACAAGGGGTGTTTCTTCTCTGAAATAGTCGGTTTATGCGAGGAGCGATGTTTCAAAAGGTCGGACTATTGAGAGGGATTCTATCGAAAAAAGGGTCGGTTTATCGGGGGTCGTTATAACGGGGTTCCACTGTAATGTTTTAATTATAATCGTTATTAATCTTAAATTATATTATATAAATTTAGTTTATCAATAATTAGTTGAAGAAAACAAAGTTTCGTTTCATCGCCTAAATATGGTCGTGTTAGTGACTGGATCCTCATCAATATAAATATTTTATTTTATAAACTATTGACTTCTTTTGCACTTAAAGACACCAAAGAGTGTGTGATGAAATTTATGAAATAAACTATACAGAACTGAATTAAAAACTCTGAAAAGTTACTGAGAAAACACGCCGATCATCGATTCCTGTTGCTAACTGTGATGTCAAACAAGACTCCACGAGGCCAACTCAAGCGTATTAATTATTTACTGTTTATAGATTACATTACCACTGGAATTTTTTTTTGTTCCATTTCACTGATCGATTAATTAAGACAATTTATATTATTCTATCTAAGTATCGGAGCTTTAATTCAAATATTTCTAATTCGAATTAATTTATGATGCCTTATGCTATTATTTTTTTAAGGATAAACTTTGCTAATACTGAGATTCGAAAAATTAGATAAATAGGATCTAACTAGTTACCTGAATTTGATTCATTGCAATTTAAGGCTTATAAAATCTCCGTTAACTTAAAATTACTAATATTAAATAGTTAAAATTAGCAAATCTAGCTATTTTAGATGGTTTTTCTAATAGTAATTTTCCATGTTTACACATTGTTTATAAATGCTAGTACACTTTCTTAAATTTCCGAATTCCTTTATTTTTTATCAATACATTAGGATGTTTTTTTAATGAAGTTTAAAAAGTTTGAAGTTTAACTGTGATAATAAGTATTTTTATAGTAGTTTAATAAAAAACAAAAACTTAACCTTTTTATGTAATATCTGATAGTGGTAATGATCATTATTAAGAAAATGTTAAGAAAAAAGTATTTTTTTATGTTCAAAATTTTTATATTTAACTCATTTTTATTCATGCAAGTTGTTTAATATAATAAAACAATAAAAGTTTCAGGGGCTGTAATATGAAATTTGTGGTGATTAATTATAAAATGGAAAATAAGCCAAGTGAGATTTTTTAATAAATCGAGGAACGTTCTTACGAATATAAATCTGTGTATGAAGTGCTGTTCCAATCGGATTCATTTTCCAATTAAATTATTTTAAAAACTACTGTTAGATTGTCCACTATTTTTTTGAATTACGAGAAAAAAGATGTAGATCATAGCTTCATTCAATTTTGCTTTAAGTTAGTTACATTTGGATGAGCAGTAGTATGCCACGTAGCTATTCATTATTTTATTGATATGAAAATTGAATTATTTATTTTAATATAATTTTGAAAATAGAATGAGACCAATTATGCTTTAACAGATAAACAATTCGTTCGTATCGCGTATTGCTATTTTGTACCTTCTTTAAATAGAATTAAACGTGATCGATACTTAAAACTTTCCCCTTAGCAACGCAACTCGATCCGATGTGCGTTCCAATACCGTATCGAGGAGATTCGTGACGGGACTATCTTTAATAATTTATAATATTTAAATGAATTACTTCCAACCTTGAAGTGCCGGTAGGAGAATATTCCCTGAGAGAGAGAGAAGGGTTATTGCACAACCCAGGGCGCGGTGTTTTATTGATCTCGCTTAGGGGCCTTGACGTCGCTTCTTCCATTCTCCGTAGGTTTTTCTTGTTTGTATTGGCTGAGTAGGATTGGACAAGAGGTCTGTGAACCCATGAAAGGACGCAGACGGTCCATGTCAATGGTGAGGCTTGTGAACCCCTAAATCTTCCAGTCTGGATCCCCCTTCTTCCGTCGGGACAAGATGTGGGTGCTTGTCTGTGGCATTACGAAAGGTCGTCGTTTCGCTGAGTCAACCTTTACCTTCCTCAAGTGGGCCGGCTTAGGGGAAGGAGGCAGTCGGGTATTGATTGACCTCATTGAAGGAGTTGAGCACTCCCGCCAAAAGAGTTTCCCCGTAATGCTTTTTTTTAATCGAATATGGTAACGGTTAGAGCTTCTTAGAATCAACAGCTTAATTCATCGTTACCCTTTTCCTCAGAAATTCTAACATTTCATCATTTTAATATTAAACTCAGAACTATTTTAAACATCCATTATGGTTTATAGCACCCGTCCATTTGTTTTTAAAATATATATTTAGAAATATTTTGTACGTATATAAATTATCACTATAGTACGGTAAAATTACAGTAGAAAAGGTCATAATTTAAAATATATAATAGTCAAATTGTTTTAAAACTGTTAGGGACATCACGCTAAAACATTTTTGTAACAATTTTTTTTCTCTTTTAAATTGAAAAATATATATAACACTAAATACATTTTCAGAGAATTAGCGAGATTAATATTAACCTTATTAGGTACTGTTTGTTATTGTTATTCCATGCAAAATTCCATAGAGTAAATTTAACTTAAAAATTTGTTTTAACTCTTATTTGAAAATTTATTTTTAATGTTTATCATATTTTTAAATAAGAGCGAAATAAAATAATTCGTTAAAAGTTGCAACGCCTGAACATAACTGTTTTGACTGCGTATAAAAAAATTATGCTATTTTCAGGTACCTTTATTCTCCTTAGTACAGTGTCGGCTAGGTGGAACATAACAGCAGTACACACACGCACTCACACCTAAACACTGTGACCTAAGAACACTAACTGAACACAGAACAGAGAACAGACACGTCTTTGTGGGGATATTCACTGAAGCATAACACCTTGGCGACTGGGCGGTAGGCAGGACCCGCAAGACACAGCGAACATGCGCGCTTAGTATCCCAGGGAGCAACTTGGCGTTTGGTTGAGTCAATGGTCGTTTCGTCTTATCTGTCTTGTCTCCATTAACCGTGTCACTAACTGTAGAATTTAATTTTATTGTCCTTACAGAATGGTTGTAAACAACAGTATAAATTTTTTATGTAGTAATAATATTCTTTATTTATTATGGGGCTAGTCCTTTCAGAACAATGTAACAAGTATTGAAAAAGAGCTTTATTGCCTAAGAGTATCTAAAAAAAGGATAGAAATAATAAAACATCTGTAAAATCTCTATACTAATAACAAATTTAAAAAAAGAAACATACAATTTTTTTTTGTTTTATCATTAACTATATATGTTTTATAATTTAAGGTGACTAAAAATGTACCAGAAATAATTCAATTTTTTTTTCAAATGTTTGTAAATAATATAAAACGTTTTGTTCATCAATCCATTTTTATAACCTTTGTTTTTATATTGCGAAATATATACATATACTTTTTTATATGCCCTGAAGTAAAATTGAAGTATTAATTATTCATTTATTCTTTATTTTTTCATGTAATAAATAACCTGTCTTATCCCTATTAAACATTTTTCTAACTGCAGAGTCAGTTTAATTTTCTTATCCAATCGTTTTAAACAAAAATATCAACTTTTTATTAAATTATTCCATATATATATTTTAAGATTCTATCTAAAGTGAGTTAGCAGCAGCAGAATCAAATACTTTTTCGTAATGAAATTTCACTAAATGAAATAATTTACTTTTTCTCAATTCAATTGTCCTTTTAAACTAAAATATACTTTGTATTTTTATATATGGATGAATATACTTTTTTTTATTGAAGGTTACACACAGTTCCATCGTTTGCAGGAAAAGTGTTATTTTCCTACTAACTCATTATAAATATAATTATTGTTTGTTTTAGTGTTAACTAGATTTCTGTGTTGTATGAAAATTTATTTCTGAGAAACTCTTTTCCTAAATATTTTATTTATTGATCCTTATACTTACTACTTTGATGTTGGCTGTAATTTTTAGTGAATGTAAAAATTTCATTAATGGTAAATTGCATATCGTATTTTTAGCTGTTACACATTCCTCGTCCGAAAAAAATCAATAAAAACCTTTACTTTTTTTCAAATGAATTCTTGGAATTGGAAAAAATTATATATCTATAAAAAAAAAAGGTTGAGAAGTGATTTTACTAAAATATTGTGTTTATTTATTTTTTTTTTAATAATAGGAAAATTATGTTGATTTTTTTGTACTTAACAGATAGCATAGCTTATATAGGCATTTGTATTATTTCGTTTTTGTATTCTTAAATTAACCTGGTTAATGATTACCTCTGTATAACCGACTAAACATCCTTCTCCGTTGGTGTCTTTTATGTAGACATTTTATTGCATAACGGATCAGGTTAGCACTTATAAAAATACTGCACCTAAGATCCTTTTTTACATAGGAATTATCTTTTAAACATTGGAATTGCAATATTTACGTTAAAGAAATATCTATATCTAATTAATCAGTAAATAATTCCGACTAAATAAATGGCTTTATGAGATATGATATTCTGGTCTTTTTTGTCTAATGTATATAGATACATATTTATATATGTTTATTATAATTTTAATATTTTTTGTGGACATCGCTTAAAATTGTTATTGATGATTTTAAATTCGTTTTTATATTACATATAAGTACATAGTCCAGCGATTAAATTTGTCTATGTTGAACTATGACAGCTGTTTTAAAACACCAAAATGATTTTCCATTCATATATTATTTGAGGTGCTAATTTCATAATCGGTCAGGTACATTTTTTTATTATTTTTTTAACTATCGAAACTGAAAATTAAAAAAGAATTATATAAATATTTACTGGGCTGTGGTAGGCTGAAAGCCCTGTAAGGATGCAGTAGATTGTTGTTTAAAGGTCTAATATAACTTTAGGGTTGAGTTGGGCAAAAAGTAATTACAATTATTGTACAATTACAAGTAATTTAAATTACAATTAACAATTACATACATAAGGCTGTAATTGTTATTTTTTCTTTGGGATTCCACGTGACTGTATGATTGTGTGATTGTTATTACAAATACTTAACACCAAAACAAAATAAAATTGTTTTACAATGGTTCCAAAATGTGAAAATAAAATCCAGACTAAGATTGCTTGCTGGCGTATACATTTATTAACTTATTAATGTTTGCTAATATGTTTTCTAAGATGCTGAAAAAAAATTTAAGATGACGCTCTTGATTATGTAAAATATGGTCAAATAAACAGAATTCACGTAGGAGTTAAATTACACTGAATTGTAATTGCCATTACTTCAAGTTCAAGAAGTCATTGTAATTGCGTCTTACAATTACTTCAGTGTAATTGATATTAAAAATCACTAATTTTTGATGTTATTAAATTACTTATGTATTGATTCCTTCCTAGTTCAACTTTAGTGGTACACATCAGTTAAATAACAAAACGTTTAAAATAAATAAGTACTAGTCTCTACATGACTATTCTACTCTGTGTAAGCTGATAAAACGGTTTCAAATATATATCACTGCTTTGTTTGAATAGTGGCTTATATGACAAAAGAGTTTTGATTTTATTTTGAATTGAGCTTATTTCAAAGCTAGTACTGTAGACTGTTGTTTTCTTTTCTGATTTCGTCCTCCAAAAATTCCTAAAGCTTAAGGAGTTGTAGTTATTACAAATTAACTCTAGAACGCTATAATCTTTGGGATATTCCAAAAATAAATTTTAAAAAAGTACCTTTTTTTATCAGATGTAACACTATTGAAGCAAAGCTGTGCTATGTTTTCCTATTTGTGGTCTTTAATGACACTTGTTAAACTGTAATACTCTTAAACTATATTTCATCATTAATGATAAATGTTATAATTAATTAATGATAAATATATAATTAGTTAGCTATATGATCAACAATTATATGTATATTATATTATAATTGATGAAAATAGGTTTATTTATATTTAATATTAGTTATGTAAGTATATTATCTAAGATTCACAAATGATAGTTTTTATTTTTGTTTTACTTCTCATCTTAAAAAACGGAATTATTATAAATATAGGACAAAATGCTTACAAGTGATTTTAATTTATGTTCAGCCAGTCTCTTGATTTACTATGAATGCTATTAAAAATTATTAAAATGCATATCATCACTTTTTATTTTTACACACATTAACCTGCCAAACATATTAATTAC
This sequence comes from Halyomorpha halys, assembly GCF_000696795.3. Classification (NCBI taxonomy): domain Eukaryota; kingdom Metazoa; phylum Arthropoda; class Insecta; order Hemiptera; family Pentatomidae; genus Halyomorpha; species Halyomorpha halys. Next base: position 661,516 of record NW_027114806.1, on the reverse strand, counting down.
TATTTTAAGCAATCATTTTTTTTTTTAACTAACCCAACTGTTGTATGAAAAGAACAATTAAAAAATGATTTGGTTGGTGTAGGAACTAAACCAATAACATTTTAAACCAGTTATATTAATGTTCTATAATAAAAACTGTTCCAGGCAAGGCTTACGGTTATGAAAGTGTCACTTCTATATCTTTTTCCCCATTTACAGTCATTATGACTCTCATTAAACACTAATTCCGATTCGAGATGCGCCTTTAAAAAGTAAAGTAATTAAGTATATTTATGTTATATAGTATCGTTATTATTATATGTTGATTCAAATTTAATTTATTGAATGGAAATTATCGAATATTTTAATTTTTTTATATCCCATAATAAATTAACGTGATTGATATCGAATTAGGTCCAAATTTTTGTATTCTGTTATGATAGCTGTTGTTCCAAATCGTTGAATGATTTCAGTCTTAGAAATACAAGAAAAATAACAGCATTGCTAAATTTAACCCAGTTTTTGACACTCGTAGTTTTCTCATACTGATATGCTCTGGAGAAATGATGAGTAATTGTATTTATATTATATTGTATTGTTGTAGATGCACGTTTACTTAAAGTAATATTTTTCTATGCATTTTAGCTTTTTAATTGATGGTGTTTAATTTTTTTTTTCTTATTTCCCATAATGAAACAATCAAAAAATGGCCAGGCTTTTAGGAATGATGCTCTCTGTTTAATTTTTTTTATTTCTCTGTGATAATTTTACTCCGGAAACAATGATTTTGTGGCGGTGGGTTTTGAAGTGGAATCTGAATTATTCTATACCTCTTAACATGATTAAAATCTTATAATATCTGAATTTGCTCCAATTTTTTTAATAAAGGATATTTAAGATCTTAAGTTGTAGAAAAAAAAGTTAATTTGTTAGTTTAGGAAAGTGAAATTATTTTTTGTGTATATGTTTTATGTAATTACAGATTGTTATTTTAATTGGTTGCATTTCTACAGCTATGTTCCAAAGGAATTATTTGCTATAACTTTATTATATTTATTTTCAGAAATTCATTTACACCCTTTATTCAGTGTTATTATTTTTTTTTTTTATGTAGCACCTAATAAAGACAAAAATAGAATATGCTTTTCAAAAATTCAAGTTTTAATTTAAACAACATCGGAGGGAAAGCTCAAAATGTTTTTATTTATACATCTAAATTACTACACCACGACCTTCATATCCCTTTTGTCCCTGACCACATACCTAACAAGCTTTATTAGTTACCTTAAAACATATGGTTTACTTTGTCAGTATATATTTAATTTATAGACTACTTCACTGGATTATATGTTTGGCTCCTCTTTTAATGGAACTATTAATGGTTGGTTTAAAATGGAACTATAGTCCTGAACTATGTTATATTTTACTTTTGGTTTTCGAAAATTAGGTTTAATTACTTTGTAAGTTGCAAACTAGAAAATGTGCAGGCCATGAAATTGATTTATTTTTTTTTGAAAAAGTTAATTTGTAATGTATACCTATTTTGCAGAATTAACAAGATATTTAAATGATGATGATATTATTAGACACACTTTTCAAGTTTTTTTTTTAAACAGTATTTTATTGAAGAATAATTAATTGGTGCCATAATGGTGGGGATTAGTATTAGTTTTTTATGTATTCATTCATACCATATAAACTGACTAAACAAAAAAAAACAACAGAAATGACGATAATATTACCAAGATAAATAAAAAAAGTAGTATTAAAGCGATAATAATAAATACTGACAAAATAAAAAGAACAAAGTATAAATAAATAATATCAATAAATGATATTAAATGGATATCATAACAAATACTGACCTATTATATAGTATAAAAGCTATCTGGGATCAGAGCCTTAACACAAAGAGAAGAACTAGCAGTGAACTGCTCGCAGAGACTGCTCAGTTAATATCTCATGATGTGAAAGAAAGGAGGTCAGGAATGTGGCTCGAAGCAATCCATCTGGACGCTTCTACACCCCAATGAATGCCAGTATAATATGCAATGTAAGAGACGAATTGGGAGACTAAAAACTAGATAGATAGATAGAATCAATAAAGATGTGAAAGAGCTGATTCCAGCATACTGGAAAGCTGTAGCCGAAGATAGGCTGGCGAGAGATAAGTTTGGTTCGGACGGTCAAAGATCTACAAGGTCTATAGAGCAAACGAATAAATATATATGTAATTACGTGAGTATTTATTCTTGCATCCATGTTTAATATTAAATGGATGTAATGATAAATACTGTTGTTATATATTGTGTGTGTGTATATAACATCTTTATTAATAGTTCTTATTCTCATGATGATGTATCGGTTACTGTTAAATATGATTAGAATAACAGTAAAATTTTATATTAATTAGTAAATATCCAGAATACTGATATTATAAACTTCTTTTGATAGTATTTCAATAAATAATTAGCTATTTAGTATTTTAGTATTTTTATAGTTATACATTATTTACTTGTATATATTTTCCTCATAGTCCATAACGTCATGAGAATTTTGTAGTACACTTTATTCATATAATTTAAAAATCTATGATGAAGTATGATTTTTGTGTTTCTAATTTTTATTTTTGCAGATCTCAGATGTACTCGTATTTCAAACATGAGGCTGGTATAATCCTCCTTCAAAGCAAAAGTAAAGGCAAAAAGCCAACGCCCACGAAATGAAGATTTACGGTGAGGTTAATATGAATTTCCACTACTGTAACCTAATCTTAAACAGAAGGCAGCCAGTTTGACTCGTACTCTTCCTCTACTCCTTTTCCACACTCATGAAAGGCAGGTATGGCCACCCTTTTGGCTTCATTATTTCAGCCAGCTTACAATCCTTCCTCCATGATTTCACCCTGTTAGGCTTACAGGTACGAGATATGTTTTAAGAAAGTCGAAAAGTAGTGTGACTTTGAGCTTTACTAAGCTCGGAGAAATTCTGATTAGAAGATAAAATAAGCTGAATAATGGCGTCGCAACCAGAGATACCCGAACTGTTCATAAAATAACTCAAGATATACTAGTTCTGATTATGAAGGAATTAAAACTCCCATTCATCTCGAATTGTGATACCATTCTCCAAAATGTTTAATGATAGTTATTTTACAATTATTAAAGTAGATTTTAGTTATAACTCGTTAGCTGGGGAGCATAATTTTGGCAAGATCAATCGTAGAAACGGTTTATCTCATAACTATAGTTTGTTCCAAAAGGACTAAATCGGGAGAACAAGAACTGATGAAAACGGGTTAGATTGCTCATCTAACATTTATTCTCTTTCGGAAGGTACTACAGCATATTCAGTATCAAACAAATGGAAGCCCTGCAAAAACAGAATGGGGCTTGAATTGTAGCCACGGTCCACGTGTTCTTGTTTACCAGATTTCTCTCGTCTCGTGTAACTGACTTTATCATAATGTGTTTTTATAGAATACTTTCAAGACAAATTTTATTAAAGGTTAATGTTCACTCTTCAAAAAGTATTACTTGATATAACTAAGTAAACATTTCACCAAAGTATTTTCTTTTATTATGCATCGATGTAGTTTATGTATGAAAAAGAAGTTTTCTAACTTCCTTAGTAGAAACTGAATCGATGTTGATAAAATTGTAATAATGGCTTAGTGAACGAGAAGTTAGATGTCGATACCATTCGCTTTCTAAACCCAATCCTCCCATTAACGCACATTTGAGGGCACTAAAAACTCATACCGCATGTTTATTCGCCGCAATCTTATAACCTAAGTGATTTTTTCTGGACGCTTTTTCCTCAATTTGGCGTTGTGTAGCCTTGAAAATTATTCCCTTTTTTCGGTCCGAATTTTCTATTTAATTGTATATTTCTCTTAGTTCTAGGCCATTTTTCGCACCCATATATAATAGTAGGAAAGATAATAGTTTGGTATATTTCAACTTTAACATTCTACAAATTTATCTGTAAAAATCTTAAAGATTCTATACAAATTCAAACAGTGATAGAAGTAAAGTAAAACAAGGATAAAAACGAAGATTTAGATATCTACAAATTTTCTGATTCCATGGTATATGGGACAGTTTTGGTTTGATCGCTATATACAGTTGTTTCTAAGAAAAAAAATGGTATAACGCTTATCACTATTTCCAATATTCTTTTTTAGAAAATTGTGCATGTTAGATTTTCTAAACATGCTATGATGTTTTGAATTCATATATTATTTCAGTGTCTAACAGCGTTTTAAGCCTCACGAAATGTTGTCTTGCTACGGTACTTCCAACGAGCCGCAGGCCTTGAGGGAGTCAAGTTGCCATAGTGAGAAGATTGTTTGAGAGCAGGCTTGGATAATGGAATGGGGAAGAGATCGCATGTGGCATGCAACGGCTAACCCCTTCAAGGGAACTTGGGCTTAGACCATTAGCCCGAGGGATATTCATAGCAATAAATTAGATAAAGCTTCTCGCCATTTTTTATGGCTCTCATACATAATAAGAATTTGGAACATTCTTGACCTTGTATCTCGGATCGTGAGTCAGTATGGTGTTAGTATACTACCGTATACCGTGTCACATAGGTATATGTACCGTACCTTTATGATAAAAATATTGGTTAACTTTATATCGTTGGTTTCCAACTGTTTGTAGCCATGAAGTGAATAATTTTACTGGTACTATTAAATGTCTTGAGGCTGTGGTGTTCTTACATTATATTACATATTAAATATATTTAATATCTTGAACATATTCAATTTTTCTTGAAAACGTTAATTTTACTAATATATAATTTGTAATATTTGTATGATAGTAGAAAATTTTTGTTTAGGAATCAACCGTATAATCTTTAAATGTAGGATGTTAATTTCTTTCAGAAAGTTTTAATTTTGAACAGTTGGTATATTTAACTTTGATAGAATGATCCTAATTAATGATGAATGTTATATTAAAATTACTTTCAATAGAATAAAAAGAATCGAAGAAGACTCACTCCCACAGTAATATATAAAGAAATAAATTAGTGTGCAAAATGACATTAAATAATGAGAATTACCATATTTTGATCGAAAAATAGGCTGCTGTTATTTTTTTTTTTTCAAGGATCTAATTGTATGCAGTTTTTGAAAGATCGAACATTTAATATTGTTTTGTAACTGCATTTTGAAAGTTAGCATTAAATACGTTGGTACATAGTGGTAAACAATAAATAATAAATATTTATAATAAAATAATTATGAGCCTTTTAGATTCAAGTTTCAGTGAAAATATTTTTTAATAATATATTAATTTTTAAAAAATCATGTAATTTTAATAATAAGTCTATTATACTAAAAAAAATTATTGTTGAAATCAACTGCGAAAAAGGTTTTATTTCTGAGATGCGGATATTTTAATATTTGATAGATTGCTGCTTAATTTTTGTTATTTGTTTTACTTAATATTCTTTAAATTATTTTGATATACATAAATATTCATAGGGTCACACTAAGAGATGATGAAGATAATTTATTCCACAAAATGACATGAAAATAAGGTTGACAAATATATATATATATATTGTTACCAATAAAAAGATTTTTTTTAATAGCACAGATTGTAAACAGTTTTTAATAGTTTATCGTTAACTATTTTTTTACAGGATTTTTGGCACAGTATAATTAAATAAAATATTTAATTGCACAGACAGATAGCAATGACGAGGTCCGTCTGTAGCTCAGCTGGTAGAGGTTGAGGTCTATCAACTTGGGAACTGTGGGCGGCGCCGGTTCGATTTCGGCATGGGGGGTCCACTTCTTTTATTTCTGTGGTGGTCCCGCGAAATGAAAACTTGACCCTCCACCTTTCAGTATTTAATGTTTCAGAATTTCGTACATACTTGTAAATATGTAAATTAGTATACATTGTACCTTTTCATTTATTATTTTTATTTTAATTGTATTTGATTATTTATCATTTTGTTTTTTTTTATTATTATCAGAAGTTAGTCACCTTAGGTTTTATGATATGACAGATGGCTTTAATCTTATTTTATATATTCTGTTAATTATTGCTGTTTAATTTCATCTTTTCAAAGTTATTTTAATTATATTTTATGACGTTTTATAATTTCATTTTTATTATGTATTTTACTCTAAGGTTCAAAAGATTTATTTTAACGCCTCTAATATTATTCGAAAAGGATCACTCCGAGAATAAATAAAGAATATTGTTATATACAGCATTCGAAAATTATAATACGTACATATTATTTTTTTTTTTTTAAGCTGAAACTGAAACAGGTTTAAGAGCTTTAACGTTAAGTGTTGTTTTATTAATACCTGCTAATATTTTTTTATATTCTTTAAAAAAAAAAGCAATAGTTGTTAAATAAAAAATTAATAAGCCGCAGTAATTAGATCCGGACTGTAAATTATATTCATCAACCTACTCAACAATAGAATATAATAATCCCACTTGGCGAATGCCCTCTCTGCATTAATCATGACTGACGGCAATTTCCGTGCTCACGAAGCGGACAGATGTTGGTCCATTGGCCAGGCTGTTTACTCGCTATTGCCGACACCTGCTCTGGAGGCGGTTTACTCACCACAAAGGCTGGAGGCTCCAGGGTCATGGACCTGGCACTTTATTGCGATACCTTCCTGGAATGTATTATCGTAAACCGGCGGGCGCCTAGTCTCTTGTCCCGCAACCATGGCCTGCCGCTACGGTGAAGTATCCTCTATGGGAGATAGCCAGATAGCCGCTAATAGAAAATGGAGTAAGATTTCGGTTGAATTATTGAGTTTTGGTTAGTTCGTCAAATTTAAACTTCTTATTTCCTTTAAAGGGCGGTTGCAAATGACTTTTATTTTCGAGTAATCCATAAAGAAAACTACTAAAAAAGGATATTCTTAACTTCGCTCATTATGTTGTTCTTTACAATGGTCTGGGTAAAAAACAAAGATTCAGGCCCTAATTATATACTGAGGTTACTTTACTTCCGCACCACATTTCACATTCCTGTGTATATGCTTATAATTTAATTAATTTAAAAATGAACAAGGAATAAGTACTTTAATTAATTCACTGATATGAAATTTAGCCATATAATTACATAGGTGAAAGAAATTTAGAAAAATTATGTTATCAATGATCTGTTAATAGTGTGAAACTTACATATAACGGACATCAACGGGGAAGATGAATTCCATGTTCAGAGGTGTCCGTTAAAAACGAGTGAATAAAAAAACACAAAGATAAAATTTAGCTAGTATCTCGTAAGTCCGTATAACAATTATGATTAAAAAATAAGTAAATAAAAATCATGGTATTGTTCTATAGACCTTTTGGCTCAACCATCGTTTTGCTGGATAAATATATTGGTGGTGAGACAATTTGAAAACTGGTAGTCTGTGTGTCGAATTTTGAGTAACATTCGGAAGTAACCTTTGGCTATGGTACTATATTAATACGATAACAAAATTAATGCCGTAGTCTTAGAGAAATTCCATGGAGGGCTCATGGATTTTTTTTATTTGATTTTTTAATTATAAATATCTTGAATCGTAAAACCACTGATTTTTAGGAAAGGATTTTTTCTTACATACACTATACACTAACTTAATGTCTCTTACTGCCGTCAGTGTCCGTATTCGGATTTTAGGGGTTCGAATGCATTAAATTTTAATCTTGTTGAGATCCTAATAAATTATTCCGGAAAGTGGGAGGTCCTTTATAGGTGGCTGCTGTTAAGATTAGTTTCACTTTAGTATATTTGGGCAGGAAATAATAAAATAAACACTTATCTCTTTCTTTTATTATATGGACTTTGATTCAATTTTATGAATTATTTTTTTCATTACCTAATAAAATGTTTTTATTTCCACATGCCTTATTCAATATTACCGAACCAATAGCGATTTAATTGCCTAATTAGACGTAACTTGTATGCATAGTCGTCAGTCACATGATCATTTAATATTTTTTGTCGTGAATAATTTTGTCTTTTAATTATTATCTGTTAAATTGACTTCAACATAATCCTATAATATGTCTTTATTTTAACTTTTGAAGTTCTGATGGCATTGTTATTGTTCCCAAATATTAAAAAGTAGTTTGGGACGCCGTATTTGTCCCAAATACCCGTTGACGCGAGTCCAAATAACTAAAGCTCAGAAATTTATGTGGTTGTGTATAAACTAAAAGTCGTACCAAACTAAAATTATATATTTAGGGCTGGTGTATGCCTGATATGTGGCAATTTTATCGTCAAGATCTACCAAAAAGAAGTTGCACTTTAAAGAATTGACTTTACACTTTTTTAGGATTTTCTAAAAAATACCTATAACGATTTTGATTAAAATCAGCAAGACCATGTACAATCAAGAGTTTTTTTTAACATCAGATAGGTCTTATCCTCTATAAAATAGAGAGAAAACGAAGAGTTCTTAAAAAAAAATCTTCTATAGTAACATTAGTTTTGCTTATTTAAATGAATGTCAAGTTTTCATACTTAGTATATTGAATATTAAAGAATTGTGACAAATAATTGAAAACTAAAAATAAATTGTACAGACAGGAGTTCGAATCGGAGAAGCCGTAATCGCCCTGCCTATTCCGATCGCATTCATATGTACTAAGCGTTTTTGTATTCATTTAAAAAAAAATTCATTAAATACGTTCCGACTAGATGACAACATCTATCATTCGGTGCCAATAACACATACAAACTATAGACATTAGTGAAATGTAATTATTACAATTTCCACTATTAGAGCGTTGTGAATGTCATATAATTTTTAAGGGAGACAAAGGACAATTTAAATTGATCTCTAGTGATACAATTAATAATTCAATTAACAACTATCAAAATGAAAATAAAGTAAAAAATGAAATAACTATCATTTCAAAAATTAAAAATAAATGATAATAAAAATAACTCAAAGGACTTTGAAGTGAATAATAAAGCTGAAAATTTACAATTAGTTAAATAATATAATAATGAGAATAAAACAAGATGCTACGGAATATGACAAAATTAAGGATCAAAAAATATCCATTATTAAGCACATTGTTCTTAATGTTCGATTTTGTAGATTTGCATTAATTAAACCTATTTCTGATTAACAGAATATACAATTATCTAATAATATAAAAAGTGTTTAATTTTTTTTTCAGCTGAATAGTTAGTTATACACTTTATCCATCGGATATAGAAGACGCATTTCTGTGTTGAAATGACAGAGTTGAGTGTGAGTTGAATGCAAATACACTTGAGGAGCTGTGTGGGAAGTAGTGCGTGTGGTCCCTTGGTCAAGGTCTCTTAGAGATGTCAATGCTTATCTTTATGATCAACCAGCGAGGCACAATATTAAATTTAATGTGTCTTTTCAAACTGCTTTTTATGTTTGTTTTTTTTTATTTTTACTAAAAGAAAATATGTATGTTGTATGCTTAATTGTTTGTAAATGTTTCATAGTATCTTACTCAATGTAATTATTTTTAAATGTCTCATACTATCTTACTTAATTGCAATTAACTCTAATGGTTTATGCTACATACTTCATGGTTTTATTTGTAAGTGTTTCATACTAACTTGAAAGTAAATATTTTAATTTTTTTTCATACAATCTTAATTAGTTGCAATTATTTTGCATATATCTGTCACCCCAGTGAATATGTGGTTAAGTCGAATTTTGGTCAAAATGAGTTAAGTGGTCTAAGAGAATCACAGAGGCAACATCTTCATTGTGCATAAGTGTCTAAGTCAGTCAACGTTTTAAAACAGAGTTATTGGTCAAGTCTGTTGTCAACGGTCGGTGAACAATTAGTTAACTCTATTATCTAATTAGTGATAAGACATATCAAATAGGTGTAAAACAAGTAACAAGTTACCAACGTTTTGGTAGTATTGACGAAATTTCGATGATTTACCACAAACACCTGATTTTACATAAATGTTCAAACTTTAAAAGTTGTCCCCTGAAAAGTAAGGAATTTTGACTTAACCAGATATTCACTGGGGTTACAGATATATACTTGATAGTAATTATTTTCATAATATCTAACTAAATATCAATTATTTGTTTTTTTTCATGCAGTCATACTGATGGTTATTATTTGTAAACGTTTCATACTATCTTAATATTTATTATTTTAAATCTTTCATACTACCTTTTGAGTACTAGAAAATAAATCATATGCTTAATTATTTGTGACTGTTTTATACTATCTTAGTTAATTTCAATTATTTATAATACTTCAAACTATCATACTTAATGGTATAATTTGAAAGTGTTTCATCCTTTCTTACTTTAATATAATTTTTTTTTAATGTTTCATATAAACATATCTGATGGTTATATTTGTAATTGTTTCATACTAACCAAATAATAATTATTCCTAAATTTGTCATACTATCTTACTAAATTGCAATTATTTGTAATGTTTCATACTATCGTACAGGACCGTTCCACCATAAGTTGTGTTTTATCAATTCCATTGGTAAAAGCCCTCTAGAGCTGCAGTCTGCAGGATTTTCTTCTGATTTTACGTGTCCCCATTGGGAACGGTCTGTGATTTCCAGTATTTGGACCACACGATGAGCTACAAATGCGTTCCATACGCTCAGTAGGTGTCCTGGGGCATCCTAATACTACAGTCGAATCTGTGAAGAAATGAGCTTCCCTCAGTTCGAGCCGGGTTATGACTTTGTGGCAGGAATCGAATAAGCGGCATAATAAAAGAGCAGCCGAGAGTTCCAGCAGAGTGATCGTCATTAATTTGATAGGGGCGAGTTTTGTTTTTGACTTTAGAAGGTATGTGTAGTTTATCTTATCAATGGATGTCAAAATATAAATCACTGCGGAACAGCCCCTTTGGGAAGCATCACAGAAACCGACAATCATGCAAGGGACGCCCCCAACGGGAATAAAACAGCGAGGGATGCGGAAAGTAGGAATATCTTGAAGATGTTCTACAAATTCGAGCCATCTCAGATGAAGTTGAGCCAGTACCGATTCGTCTCAACCACAAGAAGATTTCCAGGCGTCTTGTAATATTGTTTTGGCATAGAACACTGTGGGCGATAGAAAGCCGAGTGGATCATAAATTCGCGCTATTGCGGAGAGGATTGGCCTCTTAGTGAAATTTCTTGGAGGCGGCGTGATTTCATATGTGAAAACATCACTGCTTGGGATCCACTGCATTCCCAATAACTTGATCAGGAGTTCTTCTGGGAAGGATAAAGCTACAGCAGCAGTTTGGCATTGAACTTCCTCAAATTGATATAACAATTTCGAACTATTACTGGACCATTTGCTTAGCTCGACCCCTCCACTGGTCATTAGCTCGATGAGTTCTCTTTGTAAATGAATGGCTTCTTACACTGAAGCTGCGCCTGTCGCAATGTCTTCGACATAAATATCCTCTAAAAAAGCTCTTGAAGCTAGTGGATAACGTTGCCCATTATTTTTAACATGTTGAATGATAGTTCTTTGGGAATGGAATGCAGCTGGACCTTACCGTACGAGACAGTACAAAGTTCATATTTCTGCACAGCCTCCGATGGGTCAAATCGCCAGAAAATATGTTGGTACCTCCTATCCGGTGGGTGCATAAGAATTTGCCGATACATTTTTACTATGTCTGTGGTGAAAGCTATTCGATGTGCCCTGAATTGGGAAATAATTTCTGAGATGTCATTTTGCAGCTTAGGTCCGACAAGATGCGTCAAAAACTACCCTGATTTTGATTTTTCCGTCTTGTTCCTTTAAAACAGGATGGTGCGGTATTGTATAACTGGTGATCATGTGGCCGAGGTCAAGATATTTCTTCATGAAGAGATGATATTGCTCTTTTAACGATGGATTTTTGTTTAACTTATTTTCCAGATTATATAAGTGTTTTACTGCTTGGTCTTCTGGATTTTGTAGGGAAGATATGTTTTCTTTTACGGGAAGAGATACCACATATCGGCCAGAGCTTAATCTGTAATGCGTTTTCTGATAATGTTTCTGCACGTACTCGTCCTCTTCAAAGGTTATTTTTACTGCGTCAACTTCCTCAATGGCCCAAAATTTATCCATTACTGCGCTGAGTTGTCCTCTTAACTGTATCAGGAACGAAGAAGATTTAGGAGACATAAGAATAGACGACATGATGTATTCAAACAGCGTAGGTAATAGTCTCGGATTTTTTTTGTCAATTGTGACAGACTTCCCATTTATAATATCGAAGTAAAGGTCTCCGCATAATAAAAAGTCAATAGGACCGGGCTTCCAAAAGTCAGGATCTGCAAGTGCATATTTTTTGTAGCTCTTCAGCTGAGCAACTGGCAAAGGCACTTGAGGCAGATTGCCTGTTATCTTGGGAACGACTATGGCCTGAGTGGATAGTTCGTTTAAGGCTAAAGACGATATCCTGGACCTGATTGTGACATCAGTTCGTCCTATAGTATTTACTATCGGAGTCTGTCCTATACCTGTGATGGTTTGATCACATGGTTCAATTGTGAGTCCAAGCCTTTTGACACATTCTGTGGTCACAAATGAGTGCTGGCTGCCGCTATCAGTTACTAAGCGAATCGGGAGAAACAAGCCTTGCGCACTCTGGACTTCTGCAACTGCAGTACCTAGAAGGACTTCTCCTCCTCCAGAAATGGTTCCCAAAGATACTGGGTTTGTAAGTTCGGGCTGAGGATGTGCTATCTCTTCGTGATCCAATTGGTGAATCCATGTATGGTGATTTTGGTTGTACAATTCACAGCGCCTCACTGAGGAGCAATTTGACAGTTGGTGTCTGCTAGATAGACAATTGGTGCAACCATGCCAATTATTCAGAAACGAATGCTTATCTGGGATGGTAGCTTTCCGAAATCGTTCACATTGGTAGAGAGCGTGAGAGAGTTTACAAATGGGACAAGCCATACTGTCCTGTCATCAAGACGTTTACTGGTTTCAGGGCATTGGGGTTTACCTGTAGCACCCCTGGCCTTATTATTTGTTTCTGTGAAAAAAGTATTTTTAGATCGGACCCAAGCCCGAGAAACATAGCTGGATGATGGGAAAGAAGTAGAAGACTGGGTAGACTCAACGTTCACCATCTCCATGGATTTCCATTCAGCCTTAATAAATTCGGTTAGATTGCTGTAAGTCGGGAATTCCACGTCAAAGTATTTCTTTTCAAATGCTATTCGCGTGTTGTTGGTAGGGGTTCAAAAGGAACCTTTACTACCCCAACAGTGAAAAGAAAAGAAATGGTCGAATTATGTTATTTTTTAAATTTAAATAAGTAAAGATAATAAAAGGAACAAAAATATACAAACTAGAAAAAAAAGGAAAGCTTAACACAATTACAAAATAAAATTAATCGAACACAAAAAATATACAGACTAGAAAAAAAGTGTTATATCACCGGTGATTGATAGAGGCCCGGCTGTGGTTGCTGTCCTGAGTGGATGTTCTCGTGGAACTAGATCGACGTACGTCTGGCCGCCTTGTCCTCTAGGAGGATGAGTCGAATAAGTCCGCCCGTCGTGACTAAACTGACTAAGCCGGCGAAGATGGTCAGAATGCTGGCGACTATGTGTGTGTAGTGAGGAGACAATACGTGTGTGCACACCAAGAGACTCATAAAATGTGTTTTATTTTTTTTTTTACAATATAAAAAACATATGCCTTTTAAACAATAAAAACATATGTTATACGGTAGACGTGTGTTGGCCGCAACAGTATTACTCCGACAGTGGAGAGTGGTAATTGAGTTAACTTAAAGGTGAGCAAGTTGTGCAGAATAAATTAATGCAAAAAACTTTTTTTTCTTCATGTATCATCCTTTTCTCTCTCTCTCTCTCTCTCTCTCTCTCTATATATAT
>NW_027114806.1:637598-647592 GCF_000696795.3 Halyomorpha halys | reverse complement strand
GGATATTGTTAAAAATGTTTTATAACAGTAAATTGGTCAAATATTGTGCTTTATTTCCCAGGTTTAGATGGGTTTAAACAGGGTTCTATTCATTAAAAGATCTAAATTAACAAAAAAAAAACAAATCTAGAAAAAATAAAGTGCTTACTTTAGGCAATGCTAATTCCCATCTGTAAAATTTATCAGTAGGCGCCTTCTCAAAAAAATTTAAATGATAGAATTTATCCAATTTTAATGTTTCCTACTGATTTCAAGGGTGAAAAACATGGCAGTTTTCAAGAAATGAGGAAAGTTTAAATGTCAACACAGAATTTTTTGTAGAAGTAACAACTTTGACGGCTATACTCTGCTTAATCGTAGACGTTATATCGATGGAGAATTATCGAGGAAGAAATCCACTGCAAAAGTAGCATTTTCCACTTTTTAAAATTTTAGGAAAACCACTGCGTTAGTCATAAATAAATAAATCTGAGGTTTAAATACAACCTTCTAGAAAATTTCTTTTTAGGATGTTTATTGTCAATTGATTTCGGTATTATCAATTGTTTTATGGAAATCTTAAAAAGTAGAGAACCTCACTTTTGTAAATTGATGGCTCTATTGACGTGATAACATCAGAATTGGAAAATTATGGGACATTGCAATTAATCATTAATTGCAAAGTTAATCAAGGTTGATCCAACGGGTAAACGTCCGAGGAGTAGACCGTGACGAAGTGGGAGGATCGCATTAGTCGTGCCCTGACTAGAGTTCTGTCGGAGGTCAGTTGATTATGATTAAGAGTATAGAGGTAATGGACATTTGAGTTCACCCTTTCTTTATTTATAATAATTTATTATTCACTACATATTTTTTTATTTATTGCTATTTACAACTGTACATTATAATAAATTGAGTAAATTTAATATCAGTTATAATGGTGTGATACAGGCGTGTAGAGAAATTACCCAGAGATAGCACTCTAATGATGTTTTACAAAAGCAGGTTTCGTGGCCTTCTTCTTTTTCGAAGGTTTAATGGAGCCCCAAAGCTTAACTCCGTATGTCCACATTGGCCTTATTACAGTCAGGTATATTTTACAGGTCTTTTGTAATGAATTAGAAGTTTAGACTCTTTGTCTATAAGTGCAAGATCAACGTGCAGTTTCTTGTCTTTTCAGTCTTGTGCGCGGATTCCAAGTCAGTCGTTTGTCCAAATGTAGTCCAAGGTAGTGGATCTCTTCGACAGGGTTATCAAAATTATTTAAGGAGACTGTAGGAGAATTGATAAATAGATTTACGACGAAGGATAAAGGTGATTTGTTGAGATTTATTTTAATCCTACAATTACGACACCATTCTTCGAGGGTTGTGATATGGGATTTAGCTAAATGTATCATACACAATAAAAAAACCTAAGGCCGTCGTAGATGAGATTGCTAAGGCGTCACGTTAGCAACCTCATGTCATATACGGCACCGAACAGTAAAAATAATTATGAGAGGAATAAAACCATAAGAGGGCGGCAATAATTAGCAATTGCTTTTTGTTTTTCTACGTTAACAGATTATCAATGGATTCCAACCAAATCAACGTAAAATGTAGTATGGGAAAATATATTTAAACAACAAAAACAAATAACGTTGATTTTCTTCTCAATATTAACTTTAATTTTATCCACCTCTCTACTGACATTTCCTACTCTTGAATTAATTGGACATTTAATAAAAAAAAAAATAAGAATGTTTCACTTTCATGATTTTTTTCCCAATAATTCTGTATTAATTGAGTCAAGTAGTTATAGATCCTTGATTGGTGAATTGTTCAATTATAATTTTTTTCTAATTTTTCAGAACAAAAGAGAAATTATATCCATTCCATATAAAGGTTATTATCGCTATTCCATACTATTAGAATGTCTCATGTTCCATTTTTCTGGAAATTTTGAGCTACTTTTTAATGCTTAATAAAGAAGCTATAATTTTTTTCTATCCTCCTTAGTAATCTTCAATGGAAACATTAAGTTTCTAAATTCATTTGATATTAAATAATGGAGTGACATCGATGTAAGACTTTCACTATTGGTATTTTTTCTAGTAACTGTTATGCTGTACTTGAGTAAGATAATTAAAGAGTATCGATTGCAGAATTGTACTTCTATATAATCTAGTAAAGCCATTTTGATTTCTTATTATGATATAAATTGAAGGTAAAACATTGGTATTTTTTTATAACAATTCTGTTGTGGTCTATCTGGAATATTAGGTTTTTTCTTATATTTTTTCAGAACATTTGATAAATACTATTCGTTTCTTATTTGATTTTAAATAGTAAAGATCAGCTAAAGTCATATTAAATATAATAGTTAGCATTTCCATTCCATGAAAGTCAGCTAATTTTTAGAATATATAATATGTATTACACTTTATAACTCTTAATAGTGACCTTTTGATCTTAGCTATCCTTGTAGATTCTCTGATATAATTTTTTTTTCTAAAGAAGTTACAATAGTTATTCATTCCCTTGCTAATTATATAAATTAATAAAGGAAAAACATTGATGTTAAGTATTCATAATTTGATAATAATGATAATTTGTTAATGATGTTATGATAATTATTACATATGCTAATAATCGGCTTTAAAGAATTTTTAAGGGTTAAAAATTTGAATCACAGCAATTGAAGTGTAATTATAACAAAAATAAATTGATATATAAATTATTAATGTAGTATAAAAACAAATTTTTTCTAGGCCGATTATTCTTTATTCGCATTTTTTTTTTTTTTTTTACTTATTCTAATATTTGGATGTATGTATACATATACACACATGTACATAGTAATGTACAGCACGTGATGAAATATTCCAGTACAACTATAGTTACACATGACGCCATCTAGCGGAATAAAGCCCAAGTAGATAGTTCCTATAATTTCCTATAGATCGTGCATAAGCTTAATTCTGATCAGAACATCAACTCTTACAATATTATGTATTTCCACATTTGGCTTTAAATATTGTTTTAACTTAATTACATAATGAAGATTATTTCATTCCAGAAGGTGCGTAAATAAAATGTGTACAGGTTTAAATTTAAAAAAAATTACGAAAATTAAAATATATATATAACTACTTTATCTTCATCTCTATAACTAATTCATAATAGTGATTAATACCCGCGATTAATACGAGCATTATTTCAAAAACGTTTAAGTTCATGTCTTTAAGTATAGGGCCAAAGACATTCCGTAGGTACAATCGAAAAATTCAGGAGTATTAAATTATAATTTTCAGCTAGGTTTCAAAATATTCGTGAGGTATCATTGAGTAATTTGAGCTATAAAACTTATGAATTGGGTAAGCCCTTAGCTCAACAAAATTATTATATACCTACTAACGTATAAACTAAATACATTTGAATCAATACTATTTAATATCTTGAGCTCAAATTTGTTTTAAGACATTCTTGAAATGTCACAGTGTAATTTGAGACATAAAACTTATTAATTAGTAGATTCTTCTGCTCAAAAATCGTTGCTTAAGTACAGACGGACAGACTAGAAATATTTGATTCATTCATTTTCAGTATCTTTAAAAATTTTAATTTTCAGCTCTTCCTGATTTAAAACTATCTCAGTATCAAGTTGAATATTGCTAGTCAGATAAAATTATCAACGAAATCTGTATAATATAATATTCACAGTATTTAGTTCACTCAATAAGTAACTCATCAGTAAGTACCAATGGAAAAAGCTAACTCATTTAAGCTAATTTTAATTAAGTATTGCCCAAAGAGTAATAAAGCGTACATTAAACAATACTACATTAATAAAAGAAGGGAAGGATTTGATTTAGCTAAGTGTGGGTAAGAACGAAATAAGTTTGATGAGTATCATATATAGGCTACCATTGGATTTATTTAGGTTTTACCCCAAAAAAAGGGTTTATCTTTGAGCCTTAAAACACAGGACCTAATTTACGATCTATAGAAACTTATTTGGGTATTTATGTCAGTTTCGAAATCTCTAAAGCCTGATTTGAACCACCGATTTATCTCTTGCAGAGTTCTGAAACCTCTCGCATTTCTTTTATTACAAAGACTTGTAATAAAAGTCGCAAGACTTTAATTACAGTTTCAGAATCAAAATTGAAATTCGTCACTTATGCATGAAATTCTCTTTTATTTGACACCTCATTTATCAAAATTCATTGCCTTTGAGAGCCGGAAAAGGAAGCTATAGTATCTTAATATGAACGATAAATGCTAACAAACATTTACAATTTAGCCATTTACTACCATTTTATATCTTTTTGGATGTGGTTGTTTTTTTTTTTAGAGAATAAATGAAATAAATAATGTTTTAGTTAACATTTATCAAGAATTCTTGTTCATAAAGGAGGTTCTCTTTTATCTTTGTGTACTACGTCTGTAAATAGGCCGAAATAAAATTTTATTTTCTTCTTTGGATGATAAAATTAAAATTATGCTTTTTTTTCTAATTTATTTAGTTATATATTATAAAAATAGATAAATATTTCCTGCCATATATTCTCGATGTGGTACCAATTTCTAATACAGAAATGACCAATTGAAGGACTTCTCTTATACTTCCCTTAAGAACTACGATCTAAAAAATTAATCAAGTCTATTTTTTGGCGTTAAAGACTATTGAATTAATAAAGAGAAGGATTTGTGTAAGATAAGCTCGAGAAAGAACAAAACACATTTGATCGGTACCCAATTCAGCGAATGAATGTACGGGAAAACTTCAAAGGTTCTTACTTCAATTCCTCAGAAGTTTAAAGAAGTATTAATCAGAATATTTTTAAAGAATACTTTTCGATTGCTAATGAATTATCTTAAATTAGTATTATAATTAAATTTGAATACAATTAGTGTGCTTGTATTTACACAAAATGGAATAAGCTTCAACCTCTACGTTCAGTTTTATGGCAATGCTTATATAATCAAATTCGCCTCAGATTTCATTAAACCTTAATTTAAAAATACAGGTACTTTTGAAATAAAATCATTTAAAAGTTTTAATTACATAT
The DNA here is from genome assembly GCF_000696795.3 of Halyomorpha halys. Taxonomy (NCBI): domain Eukaryota; kingdom Metazoa; phylum Arthropoda; class Insecta; order Hemiptera; family Pentatomidae; genus Halyomorpha; species Halyomorpha halys. Next base: position 642,557 of record NW_027114806.1, on the reverse strand, counting down.
GTGAAGACAAAACTATAAAATAAAAAAAAAATTAAAATATGGCTTTGACGATTTGGAAGGTTTGATACCAATACAAGTACACCATGCCTGTGTACACATTACACCCAATGACTCGTCCTATCTAATCAACGACTTTCTAATTGCTAATGAATTATTTTCCATTAAGATTATAGTTGAATTTTGATACATTAAGTGTTCTATTCTAACAAAATGTAAAAACTTCAACCTCTACGTTCACCTGTTTGCCAACCCTACATATCCCTATATAATCTAACTCGCTTCATAAATTCACATCTCTAAATTCCAAAATAGGTACATTTGAATGCTTTAAATATATATAAAAATACAAATTTATAAAATTAAAAATAATAAAAGGGTTAGCGAACTTGATGGTTCGATACCAATGCCAACAATCACTTTCTACAGATATTTACTTAATGGACTCGTGTCTAAATCAAAATCCATTCCTTCTACGTTTCGGTTTACCTCTCGGACATTTTCCTATCAGATCAGTGTTTATTAATTTTTTTAGTATATCTTCGTTACTGGTATATGTTCGTTTTACTTTATAAATAAATTGGCCCTACAATTTATTTATAAAATAAAACTATAAATTTAACAGTAATCTCATGTATTAATATATGTTATATTATGGCGTTTCTGTAATATAGTGTCATCTAAACCTTAGATACTTCATATCATATAGAAATATTCTATTTTTAACACATTTTAATATAATTCAATAAAACATAAAAATTAACTCGGTCATAACTATTGCATTATCAGTTATATTCCAATGTTATCTACTATATTATAATCAGTGTCATCCGAATACTGAACATCTAATATTAAATAATTATCTATTTTCAGCAAAATACATATTATCAAATCTTCATCGATTTTCTATTTATATGGTTTAAGAGAAATGCATCGATTTAATTAAAACTCATTTTTGAAACGGAGCTGGAAGTTTGTGTTAAAACGAACCTTGCCAATTTGGGTCCTGAAGGGACAATCTCTATTGTCAAAATTATAATCAAAGACAACATGGGCATTAATATTTTCGTATAGAATAATTATTATTTGAAAACGTCATTATTTTTCTCGGAAACTACAAATCTAAATCGATGAATACAAATGAGAAATTTTTTATCAAAAATTAATTTATGCACTTATCAAAATTATTTAGTATACTTGGATTTGGAGTTGCGTCACTGGAAAAGATTTAAGTAGAGAACGATTATGGTGTCGGTTTCGAACCTTAGAGTTCACGTTTATTATTATTTAAAACTATAGAAGGTGTTAACTACCTATTTTTTTTTTTTTTTTTTTTTTATGATTCTAAATTATTCCCAATTTTTTTATCACTCTTCTAGGGAACTATCGATTTCCTACTTTCAGATAAATTTCATTACTAAACCTTCTTTAAAAAACTTCGAGTCCATATTAATTAACTTTAGTTCTGTACAAAAATATTCAGATGCGTTATCCGGTTGCGCATAGTAGGATTAAATGATCTAAATTTATGTTCCGTCTAAGTAACGGTATTTTCAAAGTAGTTAGGAACATATTTTACAAAAAGAACAGTTAGTCGTAATAATGAGCAATTGATATTTTCCTAATCGCTCCATACAATTATTTCAAATGTTCCAGTGAAAAATAATTTATGCACTTATCAAATGGATTTTTTTTTACGATTAAAAATTCTCCAGTTAAAATACGTTCTTGGTAAATTTAACTTATCTGAGATTTTTATTCTGATATATTTTCATGTTATTTATTTAATAATAATTTTAATAAAAGTGGATTTATTGATTTTTGATAGAGAGCTCTTTAAGTAGTCACAATGATGATTTCGTGTTTTCCATGGAAGAAACAAATACAATGGTTTAAAAAATAATAAATAACTAAATATTTGAACACGTAAATGAGATAACAAGGAACAAACTTTTTTTTTAAATTTAAATTTCTATCAATTCTAATTAGTTTTATTTCATTAAAAAATGAATGCAATTCATTGCACAAATATCAAATCAGCTTATCACTTGCATAAGGTGTTGTCACTGTACTTGTTCAATAAATAGAAGAAAACATTTTGAGCTCTGTAGGAGTTATGACCGTAATTAAGAACGAGCCACAGATGTTAGATGTTGAAAAGAACCTTCTGTGTTCGATGGGATCGGTTTAGATCACCGTCTCCCTCTTTTCTGAGCATGATTTTTTGATAGCTTCTTTTTTAAATTTTTCTTGAATGATCATTTAATGTAAATTTGAGTTTTTTGAGGAAAATTAATTTTACTCAAAAACATTCGTAAGTGTAATATCAAATTAAATATTAATTAATTTGGGAAATTCTTATATGTAGAGTTATTTAGTAAGTGAGGGACTGGACTACAAGAGAGTAAATCTTGAAGCTTAATTGCAACCTATAAATATAATAACTTCTAGGATAAAGATTTTCCAAAAAACATTATTTCATTTTCATTTAGCGAAAAAAAAAATGTATTTATTAGGAGGTATCAATGATGAATTAAAGGGATATTTTAGAAGGATACACAACGCTGAATTAAGGGAACACCCGGTAAACATAATTCAGGTTATAGCATTGCGGCGTTAACGAGCTGATCCCTAAAATGCTAATACACACTGAACCTAGACCGAAACATAGATGGGAAGATTGCATTTAAACTGATTTAATAAATTTGGGTTTGGAGGAGATTCACTGGTCTGTGAAGATGTATGTAGAGAACGATTGGTGGTATCGGCAATGAAGCATTGGGATCCCTATTATAATTATAATGGTGTTAACAAAGACAACTTTTGGGCTATTTATTTTTGTGATAGTGTGGTCCTTTTTTTTTTCTTATTAAAATATGTCTAAGTAAAATAAAATTCCTGTCCTACTCATTAAGTAATGTCGTTATAGGCATTTAATGAATTCCTTGTTACATCTATAGTACAAAATTATTTTAAATATAATATTTCAAATTCTTGAGACAGGTAAATATTTATTAAATAAATCAAAAATTGTATCCTTATTAGTCTCAACACTTATTTCAACAGTCCAATTTTGATTTATTTAATAAGTACAAAATTACGTTTGTACAAGCTATTAAGATTTTAGAAAATGTCGTAATATATAACTCAAACTATTCTTAACTGCTTTTCGTTTTAAAATATGTTATTAATTGCTAATAGTAATTTAAACTCTTTAAATTTCTCGTCTTTTGATGACCGCCAATTGAACTGGTGAATTATTGTTCGTAACTCAGGACGGAATTATATTCTCTCAATTGAAATTAGAGTAGATTAAATAAAGATTGAGGAAAAAAAGAGACAAATCGGAACCACCTACTTGCTGTGTTAAACGGATAGAAGAAAAGTATGCCAATAACAGGAAACATCAGTAGAAATTAAATATTAGTATGTAATTAATTAAAAAAAAAGATATGACATTCAGATAGTTAAAACAGCTAAGATATTATGAAGACAATATAATAATAATAAAAAAATAAAAAATGAGGTTGTATGAAGTATACTTTCAACCACATTGTAAGACACACTTCACTTTTGGTTGGCTGGTGTCTTGGGTGGGCTTCAGGGAAATTCATAGTAGGATCGTAGAGTACCTTTCCTAGTTCTTTACCGGAGCCGTCAACAATTGCTGCTTTTGATTTGCCGCTTTTGATCCGTTATACTGGTGAGGATTGTTTGCCGGTTGGTAGCTGTGAGGATGTTGGTATCTCGTCTCGGAGGGGCCTCAGATGGGGACCGTACTGGAGGCTGATTAAATAGTGGAGGAGGATGAGACACAATAGGAAGAGGGTTTTCAGGTGTGGAAGACTTCCATGTGAGCGCAAATCCTCCTAATCTGATCTTGCTGACATCTAACTTAGTAGAGAGTGCTGCCATCTTTCTACTGAGTTTCTCTCCAGCACAGTTGACACTCTCGACACAACTCTTGATGGATGCATGAAATTCCATAAATTGCTTGGAAGCTTGTGCCACTTCTTTGATTTACCCTTTGTAGAGTGCATCCACCTTCCGAGAGTTTACATCCATACATCTGTTTACAGTTGATGTTATTAAGTTGATTCCGAGTTGTATGATCTGTTGCAAAAAGGTAACTGTGGTCGGAGATATGGCAAACCCCGATAAATAGTTAAAGAAGACATCTTGATAGGATTCTATTGAGGCCTGCATAGTGTTCAGCGTGGATACCGTCATGGGGCAGGTATATAAGCCATGATGTTGGGTCCATCTTTGATAGGAGTCTCCGAGGGGTACGTCAAGGTTTGTCCTAAGTCTGTTTATGAGATCATTCAAAAACCCAGGTTTGATGTGTTGGATAGGGTGAGCGCTTTCGAATCTGGTCGTTGTGGAGGGGATGACAGACGTGGAGGGTCTGGGAGAAGAGGAAGGAGTGCGATCCTCTAGTCCGTCTGTCGTGTCGGATTTCCCTTGGCTGTAGGGTGCTAAAAGGGCGGGTTCTGGCTCTGTTGTTAGGAGGGGGAGCCGTAGAAGGGGTAGGGCGAGTTTCTCAGTCTCAGCCAGAGAAGCGTCCATCCTTTCTTCCATTCACTCATCGGTAATATCCACCATGAGTGAGTAGATTTACTTGAGTGGTTCCCAGCAGCAGAGGGAGGAGAGGCTTGGAGATGCGGGGGAAGAAAGAAGTAAGAAGTAAGTCCACATAGCAATAGTTAACATCCACATCATCATCAACCACCTCAATGTTAGATCTACAATTTCCATTGCCCAGTCATACAAAATTCTACTAACAATCTAATCATAATGTTTTCTTTCGGTCACCCCCTACACCTCTTGTAACATAAAACAATAAAATTTTACTACTTTTAATCATGTTTTTACGTGATATTACGTCTCCTTTTCATTTTAATTGTGTTATCAATTTTAAATACAACATCATTTAAAATATGCTACTTCTTTATATATATA
>NW_027114806.1:624462-633248 GCF_000696795.3 Halyomorpha halys | reverse complement strand
ATTTATTTTTTAAAAATTCCTTAGATTCTCAACAGACGCTTGCTACGATGTTCAGCTATACTGAATATCCCCATTGTTTTTCTAAACCTTATACCGATTGTTTCTTAAAAACTTTATTCACTCATACATTTGACATAATGAGCTATTGAATTACAAATCGGTAAGGAATGATTTAGCACGCGGTCGTAAAAACAAAGTTATTTTAAATGCAAGTATTGTAGAAAATGTGGTGTAATGTCATTGATATTCTAAGGACTGAGCTACTATTCTTTGTAGGCATTTTACCAAGAATATGTCCTTCGTCTATCGTTAACAGCTCTAATGGACGAAGCAACTATACTTAACAATTTGTCAGACATTGCTTCTCACTATTATCATTGTACAAAGCATTATTTGATTTGTTTTTAAACGTTATTTAATAATGAAAAATTGTCAGGGGGGAGAGGGTATGAAAAAAAAAAGAAAAATTGTTACATGATATTTTCTTGAAAATAGTGATTATTTTCAACATCTTGTTTTTTCATTGGCTATAATCCATTTAACTTGGTTTACAACTGTTATGGAATGTCATTAAGACATATTAATAATTGAATAAATAAAGTAATTTGTGTCCATGTTAAGGCTATTCTGCCCAGCTCAATCAATTTAGTCAAAATCAACCATTTGTCACTTTTTCATTAAATTTTAAAACTTTAACTATAGATTATAACACTACTATCATGTGTGATAAGAGCGTTAAGATAATCCGTATTTGAAATTTTTAAAATTTTATAGACAAATGACAAAATAGATTGATTATACTGAAATTAATGACCTGGGCTAGAATAGCCTGCTAAAACTTTTAAAATTATTTATATGTATAATAACCGGAGTTATTTGTATCTCAGAAATTGCATAAATGCCAATAATAGACAAATGGCATGGACTAGGGAGCGTTCCGAAACTTTGCAAATACTGATCACGTACTATAAAACTAAAATTAATATTAAACTAAATGAATGCTAAACATTTTAATCAAAATTCGAAAGTGGAAATTCATTTAGAAGACTCATGAAGTAAAATATAAATATTTAGTGAGTTTCTTTGAATATTATTATGTTGTTAATTAAATTTTTATTTAGATGTATGTTTAATTATAATAACAAATAATATGAATTTTTTTTTTATTTTAAATTAGTTCTATTATATAAGACTTTGAAATTCTTAAATAAATAAACTCTGTTTTGGTTTTTATTAATATTCCTGGAATTAATTTGCAATGAAGCTAAATAATTATAATTAAAAGATGTTCAAAAGATAAGTACTATGTAATTAAAAATTAATATTTTAATAAGGTAGAATTGATATAATTTATATTCATTTTGTTTTTTTTGGCTTGTGTTATTTTCTAATTAAATATAAACACTAGTAGTGAGGTGCCTTTTTATTTTTAATTGTTTGAATAATGATCTAATGAATCTATTTATGTTAAATAAAGTTAATCGAATTGAAATTAAATAATAAAGAAAGGGATAATTAAATAATCAGTTCTTATTGTTTTTAGTAGAAATAAAAAAAGAAATTAGTGTAATAAATTATTATAAAATATAAACAATTAAAGAAAATAACAGGACAAAAAAGAAATTGGAAGATCGTTGACCTTGTGTAAGATATATAGGGAAGATGGTCCGGGTACGGTAAAAAAAAGACTCAAATAGTAATTAAATTATTTAATGAGAGCTAAGGTTTCGCCCCACTTTGCAGGATTACTCAATAATAGATAGTAAAGACAAAAAAAAAAGATATAGATGATTTTTTTTTAATCAATAAGCTCTGATAAAGACCTGAAAAATGGGGCGAAATTGAATAATTTAATTAATATTTAATTGTTTTTCTTACTGTACCCTGTATAAAAATAATAAGTACAATTAGTTATGTCAAATTTCAACAGAAATTTTTCAAGTAATGCCAAATATTATATAAAATATGCACTTTCAACATTTAAGACTTTTAAGATCGATATAAAATATATTCAACTAGTAGCATATTACGTTCGTTACAGGTGATAAGTTTTCAAAGTATTCAAATTTTGTCTTTTTTTTTTTTTTTTTTTTTTTTTTTTTTAGTTTTAAGAGTTATAAACACATCTGATGGACATAATACAGTTTATTTATTGTGATATTTTTATTTAGTTTCATTTTTATCCTTGTGTTTATATACATTTAGAGAGAGATTTTATTTTTCATTTATTATATATTTTATTGTATGTTATTTTTTATTTATTTTATTTTAGTATGAATGTGATCAGATATTACTATTACATATACCCGATAAATGGCAGATTGTAATATTTATCGATAAATAAAGTATTATTGTCATAGAAACTTATGATGCAATGTAATAAAATATATAAACAAAGTTATTTTTTTTTATCGATTTTTTTAAATATCTTTATTGAAATTTACAACTGTACATTATATCATACATTCAGTAAATTAAAATGGAGTGTTACAGGTGTGTAGAGATACTACCCATTGGTAGCACTCTAATTTTACCGATATTAAATAATATGAAATGAGTTGCTCTAAATATAAAAAAATGCAGTTAAAATAAAATTGTTTAAAAAATATATATAATACAAGAATTAAGTGAATTGTGGGATAATTTTTAGCAGTTGGAAAATACATCGGCTTCGTATAAAAGACATCAATATTTCATAACATAACGTGATATAAATTCCTTAGCAAATTTTAGACGATATGAACGGAGTTCTAATCAAAATTTGTGAAGAGATTATGAAGATAATAAAATTGCTGGAAAAATTTGAAAATAAATATTAAAATTTAGATCTTTTTTATTTTACAGGGGGGTTAAGATAGACAATTTTCTAGTAGATCGATTTGCTAAATTAAGATCATTAAATCGAGGTTCAGCTTCAACAAAGAGAATAACAGTTCGCACTCAATAAATGCGAGTCATTTATCTGGGAGGTTCATCAGATTAGAATCTCGTCTGTGCAAAATGTAATCGAAAAGCTCGATTCTTAGACTGTCAAAGGAAGATATCACATAAGAACAACTAACAGATGATTGGAGATGTATAAAGATACTAAAAAATAATCTTTAAATGGATATGAGAAACCTAGTTATCGTATTTTGTTTTATTCGTTATCTTTAATGTACCGGAGCTCTAATCATTTTATTGACACCGCTTTTTTCTTTCTCAGTATTTTTTGAGTATAAAACTTTTTAAGTAATGGTAAAGGATTTTTTTACAAAGAAGTCAGTTTAGTGACAAAGTTCACTACAGTGCACTTAGTTTCGGAATTTTTAATGGAATATCATATATTTTGAATGAAAATATACCATACTACTATATATATAAATACTTTTTTCTAAAACCTCTTTATATCGGGGATTATTTCCGTCCGACATTTCAGTAAATTATAATAATAATCAGTTACCAACACGTGATACTATTTTTATATATTTCTGCCGTTCCCTGATTTCTAAGCAATACATGTGTGTAGTAGTAGTTCAATTTTACACATGTATAAATAGCATTGAACTATTATTTCATTTGAACGTATTCTTGAATCATTAAACTAATAGGGTAGGCCCCATCAACCTTTTCTCTCGCCTCATTCTCCAATCAGGTTGGCGCAACGTCTTTTTACCCCGACTCTGCAATTGTAGGACACGGTTGTAGCGAGATCGTTGACGTAACCTCCAACATTGAAGAGAGACTTTTAGGAATCACAATGATTGCCTGGATAGGGGTAACTTTCCTGAAACTTGGAAGATTGCCGATTTGAGACTCCTCTACAAGGGAGGGAACAACGATAAGTATCTCTCTAAGTCTTATAGGCTTATATGTGTCCTCTCTGTGATGAGACTGGCACCAGTTTTTAGAAGAACATGTCTTTCCACAATGGCATGATAACCACTAATGCTGTGCTGTAAATGCATGCAGACGTTGAACACAGAGAGGAATGGTATGTCATGTAGCTGTTCTTTGAAATATCCTCCACCTTTGACAGAGTCTGGTGGCCCTTCCTATTCCAGCAATTGCAGAAATTTGAAACCCAGAGCAACTTATACGACTTAGAAGCTACCTAGAAGGTAGATGTCTTAAGATTTTAGGTAACTCTTAAGAAGTGATACGATTTTATATACATAACAATAATAAAGGCTTTGCTAACTGGAAGGTTCAATGCAAATTTGTTTACGTTTATACGATATTGTCAATTTCTCCTTTGATGGTACTCTAAATGTTATATATTTATTTAGAAAAATTACGTTTATTTATTTGATTTTGTTAACTTCCAATAACTTTTTTCTTCTCGTTTTTAATTTTTTCTTTCCTCATTTTTATTGCCATTAAAAACTATCTGATCGAGATAATTATATAATATGTATGTATTTATTGATTATTTGGCTTAATCGAGATTATTTAACCACTATTGCGTTTTGATTAAGTACACAGGCGTGGGAAGCCCATTGGAGATGAGAGATCGGATGGTCTGTAGCACGCAAACCACACCCCTACATAAATACCACTACAAATGCCACGCCCAGAGAAAAACACAATCAAGAAATAATTTAATAAGTTCAGTTAAATAAACTTTTTAGATATATTCTTAAAATACTTTTACAATATAAATTGCTAATGCTTGAGTTGCTTCCCGTCCCCTTTTACACGCCACTATCCCTGATGAAGACCTGAAACTCAGGTCGAAACGTCGGCATAAAATAAATAAATATTGTTTTGTTTATTTATGTTGTTCTTTGCTGACCGCACCCCCCGATAAACTTCTTCAAGCATAAATTGCTAATGTTAATAAAGGACACAGAAAAAAGTATATAATTATTTTAAATTTATGGGAAAAGTATGAGATACTTTATAGAAAAATCTTTAAGTTTTTTCTTAAAAGCTCACATATAGATATATCGCTGATTAATAAATTCAACAATCGATAAGTGCTATATTTTTATGAAGTGCTGATTTTCATTACAAGCTTTGTCCTATGTTTTTGTACTGAATTATCATGAGGGTAAGGATTCCGTCTAAAATTAATTAAGTTATCTGTGATTCAAGGGCTATGAAATGAAATCTCGTAGTAATCTTTACCAAAAATTACCTACATCCTGGATAATTTAATGAATTGCAGTCAATATTATTTATTTAAAAATTTCCTTTGTGTTTTTAAAAATTAATCCGTTCAAAATCAAAGACTAGTCAAGTTTAACCAGTAGGGTAGTATATTATCATAACCTGGACATTTCCAATTATGCATCTTCCTTTGTGACGATTAATGAGAGCATTAAGGTTGTTCTTTCCAATTCTTGGTTAGGTTTAGGCAACTAACAGGATGTGTTAGCATCATGATGTGCTGGTTATTCCTATAGTTCCTTCCACAATGATTCCACATTATCAACTAAAGGTATTATTGCAATTACATGATAATCCATACTTACCAGCATCATTTGAATTACTGCTATTATTATTGAATTCATTCTTAATTATTCTTTCATCCTTTTGTGAGTATAATTTATAAAATAAAATAATTTTAAACAGTGGAACGTTTTTAACTAACTCTATTAATATGTGTAAATTTCAGATGAATATTAAATTAGTAAAATATATTTCAATTAGTGAGGTACAAAATGATTTCAAGTTTTAATTTAATAATAACTAAGCAGTACTTTTGGTTCGCTTACATTAGGTTTTTTATTTAATTTATGTGTAAATACGATATAGTAAAAAATACAATTTGGGGATGGATATATGTTGAAGCTTTATTTCGGTATCGGAGCCCGTATCTGCATCTCAGATGGCTGATATGAGTATAACTTCGATACCGCACATCACCTGTCGATTTTCAGTTATCACCGCAACAAGATAAAAGCTTGGTAGGAGAGATCTGATTATGTGTTGAACACTAGATTGTAAGTGATGATAACAATCATCAGCCGTCAAATCAATAAAGTCTTCGGCATTTTCGTTTCAGGGGTTAATTGGATAATAAGAAATAAGGCACTGAAATGTTGAGGAAGGATGAAGAATATAATTATTCAATATGGAAAGTAAACTATAAATAGTCATGGATAACAGTTCCGTCCGGAAGGTCCAATTTTCTTAACATGTATGTTAAGGAAGTCTAAAAAAGTGTAATATAAATCTTAACTTCTGGTTTATTACTCTGGTTACACAATGATATTTAAAGAATGTTTAGAACAATTTGAGCTCAAATATTGAAAAATACTGCGATAATTAGGTGTACACACTCCATTTCTACGGTTTTTATTTTATTTATTTTTTCTCTGTGTGAAGGAATTAACTTATTTCCGATTTTCTGGTCTCATATCATCCTGACCCGCAGGTTCCTACCAAAATTTCTTTGCCCGCCTGAATCATCCGTTCATATATAGTCTAGCTATGAGGTCTCTGCCAGTACAATTCATGGTTAATATACTTTTATGAATAGCTGAAACTTATCTATAAAATTGAAGAATTTGAATATTTTCCGGTGGGACAACGTAATTTCTTATGACGCAAACTGTTTTTAAAGATTTTAAGGTACGTACAGATTTACCTATTGTGTGTTTTATAATAAAGACGTTATTTATAATATTATATTGTTCATATGAAGATGATTTCGCTTATATTTCGAATTATTTAAGGAGAAGAAAACATATCTGATGTGAGAGTTCTAGTCAGAGTAAAGTAATTATTTATTAATAGTGATAAATCTATTTCTCTTGGACCCAAATATTGTGATCCTAATATCTTGCAGAGCGGGCTTTATTATATTTTAAATAGAATATTTTATTATATATCTATACTACCAAGCCAATCTGGTGGCCCTTGCATAGTTATTATAATAATTAAATTGGCATTAAACAATTTAAAATGTGGGAGTTTATCCGATTACGATTTGATATGTTATAATTAATAAATAATGTTAGCATATAAAAATAAACTAGCAAAAAAAATCAGAATAATATATCCAAGAATTAATAATAATAAATATGTAATAGAAGAATAAAATAAACAAAAAACTAATGTTTATAAGATTAATATAATAGATGCTACCATTGGGTAGTTTCTCTACATGCTTGTTATGATTTCCTCAAGTTTACTTGATGTAATTATGTTCAGTTGTAAATATCAATAAATAAATTAAAATATATAATATATAACTGGCTTATACACTAAAAAATTGATTTGAGAAATAAAGACAGTAAGTAAATAATAATATTGAATTGTTCGCAGCCGAATGTGTTGCATTAGTCTGGGGTCCTTGTATTTCTTTGTGATTAAGTTGAATTTCCTACCTTGTAAGCATCTGCACGAATATATAAGGCGAGGATATTGGCATGCATACTCCTTGAGTGTATAATAAGAGAAATTTAGTTTACGAATTAAATTTTAATTAACAATATAAAAATTTCATACAAAAAGACGTTACTTTGCCAAAGTTTAGTCTAGAAAATCTCAAATTGTGGAAAAACCTCAAAACGTTAAATAATATAAAATTAGTGTTATTGTGATGTCCTTTCCTAGATTCAAATTTCTATCGCGGTTTGGCAGAATTATGAGATAGTTAACAAAAGATATAGTAATTATAGGTAACAAAAAGAGGTAATAGCACGAAAATCCGGTCTCTAATTATGACTAATAACAGGATTTATTTAAGCTAGCGTAAGAAAAAAATAGAATTAAAGGTCGATTCTAATTTTTACAAAAGAAAGGATATTTTGAGATATATATTGATCAATAACCTTAGGATTCAAATGGATAGAACTTAATGATCCAGCTCCAATCATATTAGAACATAACAATTGTAATTAGAGAACTTGAAGATGGATGCTATTTCGACCTGAACTTAGCTAAATATTTATTCTATTCAAATTACATTAACGTCGAAACAGTAATGGTAGTCAAAACTATGGACTATCTCCCGACATTTTTCTAAATTTTGACCTAGATAATTTTTTCTCTGAAGTAACTCTAGAAACCCTGAATATTTCATACCAAGTTTAAAATTATGTTTTCATGAACTGAATTTGAATATAACAAAAACAGCGTTTTATTTACAACCATTTACTGGCCGAACCTAATGAGGCAGATCCAAACGTCGTATTAAAATTAAATATAACAATTAGAGGACCTGAAGATGAATGCTAATTCCACTTGAACTTAACCTAGACATTTATTTCACTTAAATACTGTAGAAACCTAAATATTCCAAATCAGGTTTAAAATTGTGTACTTTTCATACGTCTTGACCATCGCAGCCAGCTCTTCATAATAGCACAGAGGATACACATAGGCTCTCCATACAATCTCGTCTGATATAAAAAATGTAAATTAACATAGGGTCGGATGATGATTCCTTACAACTTACTTATTCTTTTAAGCAAACCTCAATTGTTTTGTTCAAATAAGCAGAAATATTTTATATTTTAGGTATTATGGAAAAACTTCAAAAAGCTATATTCGGTGCAATATAGAATTAGTACTATTACAATGTCCTCTCCATGATACAAATTTCTGTTGAGGTTTGGCAGAATTTAAAACTAGGTAACATTAGAAGCCATTCCAAAAATCTAATCTCTAATCGTGACCTATCACAGGGGTTATTTAAGCTGGTGTAAGAAAAAAATTTTAAACAAGTTTGAAAGAAACATCAGTAAGTACAACTAGTATACAAATAAAATTAATGATTGAGTATCATTAAAAAATGAAAGTTGAGGTGTAGATAGTTGACCGTAGATTAATGCTTGAAGAAGTTTGTCGGGGGG
>NW_027114806.1:618721-624057 GCF_000696795.3 Halyomorpha halys | reverse complement strand
GATGAAGACCTGAAACTCAGGTCGAAACGTCGGCATAAAATAAATAAATATGGTTTTGTTTATTTATGTTGTTCTTTGCTGACCGCACCCCCCGACAAACATCTTCAAGAAGAAAAAATGAAAGTATATCAATTCTATTATAAGTTGATCAAAAGCCTCAAGATTCAAATGGTTCAAACTTTATATTATTAGTAAGCTCCAAAATCAAATAAAAAATAACAATTAAGGAACGTAAAGATGGATGATAATTCTACGTTAACATAACCTAAATATTTACATCTCTAAAATTACTATAGAAACCCAAATATTTCAAATCATATACCAAAAAATTAAAATTATGTGTTCGTGTACTGAATTTGAATATAACAAAAGCAATGCTTTATCACAACAAAATTATTGTTTCATTTAATTAGGTATAGCTATCGTCATAATCAAGCATGTGCTCATTTATTTTTCAAATCACCCTAAATGTCTTTAATGTTCATTTGTTGTTCAGCGGATTCAAAAATTATTTATATACCCAATTAAAACCTAGAGATGGATGCTCATCCACATACCTTTACATACCTTTTAAAAAATTAGCTATAGTTGGAACTAATAGCTAAAATTGCCATGGATGTGCCCCTTATTTATCAATGAACCATAGATGAATAAATATAGTATCCATGGAAATATTAGCAATTAGTTTCAACTATAACTAATGTTGCCTAACTCTTGTATGTATGCCCATCGCTGGGAACCGGGTGTAAAATCTTATAAAACTTTTTTCCCTTAGAAAACAAAAGAGATATTATTAGTAAAGTACATACTAATAATATCAGTCTTGCCGATTTAACTAAATACAATTACACTGGCTTGTACAATAGTAACTTGTACTTTAGTACTTTTTAATTCCTGTAATATCACTAATAGTTCTCCCTACGATGAAAAAAAAATTTATTAGTGTAATTAACACGTTGTCTCTACACCTGTATTTTGAACTAATACTATTAGATTTCATTATGAAACAGGGCCCTGCTGAGAATTATGAGATCTTATAAATCGAACAACATGATGCTTGCCTTGTTATTTGCATCTTAATTACTTATTAAATCCAGACATATTGCTGATAATAATTAATGATTTTTTCTAAAATAATGTATATGTAACACCGAATACTGGAAAAAAATCCCTTTGAGTTTTATCAAATTATTTATTTGAAACTAATACTTTAACCAGGTTTATAATGAAGCTAAATAGGTTTATAGTCACAATAAGAGACAGATATACAATACTTAAAATAGTTAGCCTAATATTTCATAAATACAGGTGAATAAACTACTATATAGCATTATTTTAAATTTAATTTTACAATGGTACGAGAATTAGTTACATGGTTTATTTCATGGGACCGCCAAAGTAATAAAAGCCGACCCCCCCTTCCAGGTTTGCTCTGAATCGGCGCCATTACAATAATTAGGCAGACTAGGTTGATGCCTTAACTCCCTAGGCCACGAACGGCCTAACTTTAGTATGGTTACTAAACTAAATATTACCACTAACTAGCAATAATATCGTTTTATTTTTTCGTTTTTTTCTGCGTCTTTTTTTTTTTATTCTCACATAGTTTTATTATAATTTAAATATTGTCAAATGTCAAAATATTTTTGAAGTTACATATAAAAAAACAAGAAATATGATTCTTATGGACGTTAAGTAATATTAAAACTCCGTTTTAAGCAAGAACACAAACGTCTCGAATATATCTTTATTTATATATAAAAATCTTAAATCGTCAATTTATGATTCTTACTAGGCATTATTTCCATCTCAATCCTCAGATTTTGCTTATTGATAATTATTCATAGAACTCCTGTGGGAGGGAGATAAGAAAGTAAGCAAATATAAATATATACGTGCGTGTGTGTGTGTGTATATATATATACTTTTTTTCGTATTTTTCGTTATTAATATAAAAATCTGACGAAATGGTTTTAAAACATGACTGTATATTACATAATAATAAATACCTTGTTTTTCATTTTTTTCTTTTTACCTTCAGATTGGACGTCCATGTGATAGTAGTGCTACCAGTTACTTAGGATTCGAATTGTTGATTTTCGGATATTGTCTATTCTAGAAATATTTTGGCCAAATTTTATTCGGAAGGAATAACAAAGAAAGAATAGCCTCCTAACCAAGAAGCAACATTTCAAAGAAAAATATTCAAACAAAAGTTCAAGAATTTAACAAAAAAATCTTTTAATGGAGAATTTAGTTAAGTAAATATTTTTTATATTTTATGTTCGAAACAGCTCAGCTTCTTCTCGCTTTCTATCCAAAAATTTCAAAATTAGAATTTACGAAACTATTATCCTTCCCACTTTTCTTTATGGATGCGAGGCGTGGCCTCTTACACTAAGGGATGAACAACTGAAGGTTTTCCAAAATAGGGTATTATATACAATATTTGTACCGAAATAGGATGAATAGACGGGAGAATTTAGAAGGCGTGTAAGGTTGTAGGGCTTAGTAATAAGCAGATTTCTTACATGTCAGTAAACACTGAATTGGCCGAGGCGAAGACCGAAACGTTGATGGGAGGATTGCGTTAGAACTGATTTAGAGGAGCATAACTCGAAAGAGTATGTTGAGAGCGATTGGTGGTATCGGCATCGCAGTTAGGGGGTTACTCTTATTATTATATTACTTCAAGTATTTTTTCTATTTTCTTTTTTTTTATCTATTTTATGATTGTATCGTTTTTTTTTTTTTACTTGCTGATATTATCTGTTTTTCTTCTTCGTATGTGGCGATAATTGATTCCTGTATTGATTCAAATATTTTTGGAATTTTGACCAGATAAGATTAGGTGAAAATACCTGATAGTGATAACAAATAAAATATTTTGGAGATTAGAAGAATTAAGTAATTATACCACCCATTTCCTGTGTCCAATAATAGAAATTTTAATAAAAATAAAAAAAAAAGTAAAAAATAATTGAGATGCTCGAAGAATAAAGACCTCTTGAGAATCTTTAAATGCAATTTTTTCTTGTCTTAATTAAATAACTGAAAATTTTCCAAATATATAGAACTCCCTAGAAGAGCTATAATTATATTTTTTATTTTTAAGGATTAGGGGGTGAACTTCACAGATATGTGTTTCATTTATTTAAGTTGAAATAATTCTATAATAATAATCATTAAATAAGTATTAGTTTAGGTGAACTTTAATGCAACTTTTTACAATTTGCATTTAAGGTCACCTAAACTAGGATAAGGAAGTTGATTTTTCCTTCTAATTACCACACTTAATGGTAGACTGACTTTTCAGAGTAAGAACTGTGGTGACTTGATTGAATAAATAGTCCAAGATCACTTCCAATGACCTTCTATTTAGCAGTTAGCTTGTTTTAATAGAATACTATTATTGTTGTTTCCAGCGTACTGGATGTTAATAATAAAAGTTGCATTATAGGCTAAAGTAATAGTTTATAATTATATAAATATTATTTATTTCAGTACATAAAGTAGAGAAATTATGATAGTTTTTCTGATGATGAATTATGATTCATAAGTTCTGATGATAGTGAAATTATTTATTATTTTTAATGGTCGTTTATGTCTCTATAGATGATAAAAATGTCCTCATAGTTTTACAAAACACGAGAGAAATGACAAATTTACTAATTGTAAGTGAAATGAAAAATTCTTATCAATAATTACAAAAAAAACAACTAGTAATATCTCTGTGTTGCCAAAATAGAGGCAGGTTTGACATAAAGAAGTAGTTTTGAATTCGTTTTGGTTTGCATATATCTCAAAGATATTATCGTAGACTGTAGTTGCATTCTTTACTGGTTTTCTGCTACGTAATGATGATTATAACCGAATATTTCACAAGAGGTTCCTTTCCGATCATACTAATTGTTTTCTACATACTTCAGGCGAGTGACACCTCTTTAAAACAAATTTACTAAATAAATCTTAACGCAATCCATTCATTTACGTTTCGGTCTACCCCTCGGACGTTTACCTCTCTGTTTATTCTATATTAATATTTTAGGAACCCTTTACACTTAGTGACGTCCTACAACCTTACACCACTATCTTATCCGCCTGTGACAGGTTATACATATATGGATAGACATAATAACAAATATTAGTCATTATATTCGTCTTAGTGTGCTACCAATGGGTATTTTCTCTGCATGTCTTTATCACTCAATTTCTATACTACATCAAATTTACTTAATGTGTTTTTATCTAAATACAGTTGTAAGTTGCAATAAATAAATAGAAAAAAAATTATTTGTCATAAAGAAATATTACTTACATGTAAAGGTATCTAGACAATGCTACAAACCTCAGAGTGACAAATATATTGTCAGTCTAGTTTTCGTATTTATGACTCCTCATTAATAATAAAACTTAATCTTATTTTATGATACTTTAAAGGAAAAAATGGTATGAATCATCTTTAAAAATACTGTTTATGGATGGAATGTTTATAACATGTTTATTTAAAAACACTCTTCAAAGCTAAAACAATTTATAAAATCATCAACAATATGAATAACAAAATATAACAATTAAAAAACTACCCCTATTGATCATTGATCAGCCAAAAAATTATTTTAAAGTTACATCGCTTACTCAATTAATCCATTTTTCTGTATTTGTTGAAATTAATTTATTTTTAAAAACCAGGTATAAATGTAATTTACACTTTATATTCAAGTAATCGTAATGTTAATATCGTAATGTTTTGCATTCCAAGTTGTAGGGACGTGAGAATCCACTTAGCAGCTTATGGACCATTAGTCTTTTTCCTATAGCCCATGTTAGAAATGTTTATTTTTAAATCTTTTTACTATTCGTTTGAAAAGGCTTGTTTCTGAGCTCATCGATAAAAAAAAAACATTGAAAAAGTTATTATTTTGGTATAAATTTAAATTGTACAATATTAAAAACTGGTGATATAAACAAATTATTTATAGTTTCAGTATTAAGGCACCTAAATAGTACTTTTAATAAAATATTTTATATTACTAAAAGGACAAGAATGATGAAACAAAACACTAAAATTCGTTTCCTTCAATTCTCTTTAAAAACTCTTTCTGGTCACAGTAACGATACTATTTTTGTTTATAAGCAGTGTTAACGTTCGAGAGAATTTATAAATACTGAAAAATTACTATCGATATGAGAATGAAGTCATCTTTGCCCCTCTTTCCTTATTCTTTGTACCCCTCGGCCAGCGGCTCCTGGGCCAATATTGTATCCCGCGCCTTCAGAGGATCCAGCCCAACCCCTTATAATGCCATGTGGCATAGGAAGGGCACTAAATACAT
>NW_027114806.1:612008-618671 GCF_000696795.3 Halyomorpha halys | reverse complement strand
ACACACACACACACACACACACACACACACACACACACACACACACACATACACACACACACACACACACACACACATATATATATATATATATATATATATATATATATAGAGAGAGAGAGAGAGAGAGAGAGAGAGAGAGAGAGAGAGATATGCATATTTTATCTTTTATTTATGTGTTTATTAAAGGAAATAAGAAACAAAATTATCAATATGAAAAATAAAAGTGATCATTACAAAAACTAATACTTGTAAATCTTATTTATTTATTTTTTTCGGCCAAGACTCCCATTGGAGTCCTATATTGCCTAACCATGGTTGAGAGTCAATTTTGTGGGACCGCCACTCAATGAAAAAGGTCAACCCCCAGGCCGTATTCGAACCGGCACCGCCAATAGATATCAAATTGGTAAGACTGTGTCTTAATCACTAAGGTACAAGCGGCCCATGTAAAATTTATGCTATAAGTTATATAATAGTTAAGTTCATTTATTTCAAAATAAGAAACATCGTTTCTATTTACGTATATACTCATTATTTTTTTATAAATTTTATAAAAAAATGTACACTTAGTCATTTACTTTAACACCAGTTTTGTATTTGTGTTAAAAAACATTTGATATTGTAATCTGAAACATTCCAAGTGCATACTTATGGGAGATTCAGATGTAGCATTATTTAATAGATTTGGAGGGGGAAATAAAATAAAATTCTTTTCTTAGAAAGGCTAAAATTTTCAAACCATATAAAACTCACATTATCATTTAATGAAGGTTCATGTGACGAAGTAGCTTGCTGTTTTCTCAATAATCTAAGAAGCAATATTCGAAATTAATATTGTTAACCATTTGTTTAAAACTCATATTTTCTGTACTCATTGACAAATATATCTATAAAAAAAACATGGAAATAGTCATTTTAAATTATATTGAAAGTCGCAAAATATAATAAACTTATATAGCTTTAGTACCAATATTCTAAATATCCGATCTTTAATCGATATTTTATAAACTATAAATGTATAATTATATTATAGGTTTTAAAGGCCAAGTCAAGTTAAACATAATCCAGAAATTTTTAGATAATAGTAAAAAATGATAAAAATTCTTTTGTTTTTTTTAATAATTTAGCAAAAAGTCGCTATTTTATGATAAATAATCATTAATATGAAAACTTTTTTTTAATTTATAATCATAACAGTCTTCTTACATTAATTAAAACATTTATTTAATATTTATCAGAGATCATACATAATACTTTGTAGAGAAAAGTGTGATGTCAGCAAATCTATCGATAATTCAAAGCAGGGGTCGTAAGCCCCTATGACTGTCTAGTTCAACCTTAACGAGCAGGGTCCGAAACCTACATTTTCGTTTTCAGTAGCAGTTATACTTAATGTTTTTAAATTTATGTTATTATATAATAAATTATAAGGGATATTTTTCATGCGTTATAATATAATTAGGTCCGTTTGATAAATGGCGTTCGAGAATAGTTACAAAAAATATTTCAAATTGATCTTAGGTCAGTCGTTCTCAACCCTAAAAAGTTTCCGGACCCCTAAGATAAATGTTCAATAATGTGCAGCGTGTCTGACTAGGTCCATCAAAAGTGCATTTTGAGGCACCATTACACTATACTTACCTGTTAGAACCTTTTAACCAAAACTTGTAAATCTGAATAGTTTTTTTTTTTTTATTTTCCTAATTACATTACCTTTATATTTACAATTGTATTTACACAAAAATACATCTAGTGAAACATTGTTGAGACGCCTTTGCCATAAAATAAAAGTTAACGCATTTCAGTTTATGCCCCTTTATTTTACTTCAATTTCATTTTTTTTTCTTTTTCAAGTTATTGTAGACGCAGGATACTTGAATATCTACGTATGTTGAAACGTACTTCATTAACCTATATATGTGTTATTTATTTTTTTTTCCGTTTCTGATGTTCATATATTTTATGTTATCAATATTTATTTCTAGATCCAACTCCTTACCAGCTCTCAGCTACGGAGCTTTATCTAATTTTGGCCTTTCCAAATCTTCACTTAGCAGGACCATATCATATCATTAGCATACTCAAGCATGGGTATTTTATGACCAATACGTTAATTTAAACCCTTTTCGGTACTCATCGCCTTCCTAATAAAATGTTATGTAGTTGAATTAAATCGGTAAATTAAAAGGAAATCTAACTCTTTAAATTCAAATGAATCTAAAATTTCTCGAATTTGAATTCCTTCACTCATTTTGGACCTCGTTTAATTAAAATATGCATAATCTTTAAGTCAATACAACTGCAAGCCTTTTTAAAGTCGATTTGAAGTACATTTCTACTGTTTCAAATTTGTTGTAATAATGAAAGTTCATTAATAGTTGTAGTTCTGTTGCTCCTAAAATCAAACATGTAGTGATCTATAATTATTTCGACGTAGTTCAGTCTAACTTTTTTGTTTTAATTATATAGTTTTTTTGTTCCTATTTTTCAATTTTTATTGTTAAATTTATTTTGTCGGTTAGTTAAAGAATAAGAGCAGTCCAGGTGTACTTCTATCATTTTCGCTAATATTGAAATTTTGCAGGGAAAGCAAGTGATTTTGGAAGTTAAAGAAATATTAATTTTTAAATAAATTTATTTATTTCGATTATTTAGCGACGTCAATGTGTTACACGGTGAACAATTCTATTAGCCACCAGCCGTTCCTCCCTCACAGAGTATCATTGGCCACTCTCCCTAATTACATTGAGCCTGGTCAATATTTTTAATTAACCTAACACACACATCGTTTAAAGCATTATTTAAGTTAGGTATCATACGGAGTATGGTTGGAGTTAAGATTAAAGTGTGATTAAATTTAATATTAATATAAATACACATTATGTATTTTGACTGATCGATGAATTTAATTTTTTTTTTAATTTCAAATAATATGACAAATAATAATCGGACAGAGTACATAATATAGACTATATAACTATACTAGAGAAATATAATATATTTGGAACCGAAGGGTATTTCTGCTTATAACCCCTAAAACAACCATATCAATTTAGAAAGAAAATATGCTTTTCAATTTATATAAAAACATAATTATATTAAATACAAACAGATAAAATTAAAATTATACCCTCCTTTTATTACAAAAAATAGATGCGTTATAAAAATATACTATATACTAACTAAAAGAGATCTTGTCTTTATTAAAAGAAATAATTAATTCTCTAAAATTGTATAATCAGAAGAAAACATAACGCTTTGGATGGAATAGAAGCTTATCGATATGCGCATAATGAACAAGATAGATAAGCTTCCGAATGTCTTCGGCCCCTACATCCAAATGGTGAATTGCTGGGGAAAATCTGGTGGTTAAGGGCCGCTTACAGTACTATATCCCAAAAACTTGGAGCCTAAACAATTGCGGTGGGTGGATGAATCCCCGCCTAGTTACCAAGCGCCAAGAAACAAATATCGGGTGCATCAAAATTCGCAATAGATTCCAAAACAATGTCGGAGTGCCGGTTGGTGGGTAAAGGTATACAAATTAACACGGATTTTAATACCTGGAAAAAAAAATATGGAATAGACTGCCTAAAAGTCGTCCTCATCATCCCGCATCGATGTTCAATAGCTCTTCATTCTGTACTGTCCTTGGAACGAGGTCACCCTCGACGCTTTTATGAATAAAAAACTTACCTCATTGAAATATTTTATCCAAATAACAGTTAACATCTGTTTTTAATTACAAAAAAAGATGGTTGAAAAGTGAACTGGAATGGTGATACAAAATAAATATTTCTTTGGGCTTTAACAAAAATTATTCAGGGTATTAAAAATAAATAAGGTGATAACATTGCGGTGAATAAAAATTTAACGAAGACTGCCCAGTTGGTAAACTTTCCTTTCGTTGATAGATGGACTGATATTTTTAATTTAAGTTAGGAAGCATGTCACTGGACAGATTACAGCACAAAACAATTATTATCATTAGTTTACAAAACATCGCCAAAATTTATGCTTTTGAAAATCCATTACAGTAACATATGGTCTGTTCCAACAACGACTTCTGATCATCCAGAACTGCAAGGAGCATGCGCAGTATTGGGTTTATGAGAGAAAAACACTACGGATGCTCTGGACAGTCAGAAAGGGTTGTTGGAACTAAATGCGACATCGACAACAAAAAACATCGATCGCTTTAAAATATCATGTCCAATATTAAAATATTGATGCTTACAAAACAATGCCAAAAATACATCGATGTTTTTGAACATCCATTTCAGTAACATAAGGTCTTTTCCAACTAGGACTTCTGATTAGTACTTCCTCATCCCACAACATTTGATATATGAATTTTTTTATACTGTTAATTTTATTTTTTATTAAGTTAGTTTTGCATAAAAAAAATTGAGACAAACGTAAAACTTCGATGTTATAAACACATCGGCTTCAAAAAATTTTAATTTTAATTTTAAATATAAATATTAATTAAATTTTAATAACAACGATGTTTTTTCTAAAACATCGATGCCGATGTCACATCCCTAATTGGAGTGTTGAACATTGGGGCTCACTAAATCTATATTATTATTCCCTTTTTAATACTTTGTGGATATATAAGATGCTATACATGATTTTCTGCACTCGATTAACACTCATGTTAGAATACATAATTTTTGAAAACAGTTCCACCATGCTTTGAATGATTTTAAACAACTTATATTAGATCTTATGTATTGTATGAAAAAATCGTCAAAAACACACCACGTTCTTCAGCGACCACTGGAACTACTCCTAAGTTCTATACCATCCTTATCAGCAATATTATAATTTTTCTTTATGTTCTATCGAACTCAACTAGTATATACTGAACTTCAGACACTGTGAATTAATTAATTTTATAAGCAATTCAATTATCTACGCAGGATATGTAACTGATATATTTTTGATTCTAGGCTTTATTTCGGACGTAAATGAAAGTTTTTCCGACAAAAATGTTATTATTTGGTGAATTTTTATTTTTCAGGATTAACCCTAATCCCTTGAAGAGCAAAACGGTTACATCCAAATAAATGTGGACTGCATTCAATTTAAAATTCTAGTAATATTTACACTAAAGATTTAGTATCACTCCATATCGTTATTATGACGGTCAGTTTTGAACTTTAGTTTGGAAAGATACTAGAAGTAAATTTGTTATAATTTTTACATACAGCAAGTAGTTAGTTAATGAAAAAAAATTATGGATAATATATTACCAAAATTAATACTCAATACAAATGGAAGTATACCGTAGTATGTGTATGTGTCGATCAATCGAAAATTTACAAATTTAAAAAATAAAGAGCTAAAAATACTTAGAATAAATTTTAAAATTTATCTATTTATTCTACGTAGAGAATATAGTGATTATTTTTTTACTGTTTACTAAGTTTCATAAGCAATAAAAAATCATTCTCTCATTCTTTTTTTTTCCAGACCATCGTCAATATTTTATTTTAATTTTAACTATATTACTATAATTATAAACATTTCTCAATTTAATTACAGTTAGCTTAAAGTATAATATTTCAGGACATTATTATACATAAGACGGAATCGTAGCTGTGGTAAAGTTAGTAAACTAAGAGTAATCTGTGGGTCTAATTTTTGCAATAAAAATGCATTCATTGGAATGTCTCAGTCCTTTAGTCAATGTCAATACTTACTATTTCAAGAAATTGTAATTCTAGAAGATATATATATTTTCTATCTAGGATAAAGGTCAAACGTAAACGAATTTTTTCTTTTTCTTTTTTTTGCTTGCGTTAATTAATTAATATTTTATATTAATTAGTTAATATTTTCATCACTTTTTGTATTTGATAAATAATATTCTACATTTTTTTACATAGTCAGTACATTATACACTCTAAAGTTATTAGGATATGTTCATAAAACGTAAATTAAAGCAGATTGGTCAGCAAATTATAGACAAATATAATTTGCTATTAGAACTATTTGAAAAAACAAAGGAGTTTTTAAAATGTTTCATTACATTATTTTGTGTTTTAGAAGGTTAACAACCTTAGGAAATATGAGTAAATACTTTCGTAATTATTATTGAATTTAATAATATGCATGTGGGTATTGTTAGCTACAATCTTTTTCTCATATTTTTTACTGAAACTAATTGGTATAAGTATTTTTTCCTCAGTGTAAACTGAATGTGACAGACCTCCTTATTTATGATACATAATGATGTATTTTGAGAAAATCAGTATATAATTATACGTTAGAAGAAAACAACTGTGCTTGGCTTCTCTTCTGTAGTATAGTATAGTATGTGTATAAAAAAAATTCATTTTTGAGAAAAAACCCTTATTCTCCCTTACTTCGTTTATTCAAAGTTTTTGATAAACTAAGGATCAGAATATCCTAATTACCTAATTAAATGTAGTTGAATCTCATCCATTTCTATTTATTTAGCTTAATTATTTGATGTTTTATTAATTCTTGTTCTATAATAGTAAAAATTATTTTTTCGTTATTAAAAACACATGAAGTGGGTTGGATTATTCGGTTAAATAAATTATATGATTCTTGTCAAACACAAAATCATTTACTGGTAGATGGATCATATACCTTATTAAACCCAATTTATTATAAAATGAAAGAAAA
>NW_027114806.1:605898-611958 GCF_000696795.3 Halyomorpha halys | reverse complement strand
TAAACATAAATTATTTTTCCTCCTCCTCAAGTATCAATCTTCTTCAAATTTGTAAATCTTATTATATATAGAAATAGTTGACCTTATAATTTGAAATATGAAGAAGATGATCTGGTTTGCGGTCAAAAATGAACAAAATAGTTTTCAATTATTTATTATCCGACGTTTCGCCCCACTTTGTAGGGTCTAAAAAGATACAAAAACAACTAAGAACATTACAACAATAAGATACAAAAAGCTAAATCAGGTAGGATGAATATTAAGTAAAAATACATATATTTTAAATAATATTTATCGTATTGTTGTAATGTTCATAGTTTTTTTTGTATCTTTTTAGCCCTAATGAAGTCCTACAAAATGAGGCGAAACGTCTTATAATAAATAGCTGAAAACCTTTTTTTTTTTTACCGCAACTCTGACCATCATCATATTATAATTAATTTAAATCTAACACTATCTGTAACATTTTATATGATTCAGTTACTTCTAAAGTAATAATTTGTTGATAGAACGAATAATAATTTTTCCGAAACAAAAATAGAAATAATAACTCAAAACACATATTTTCTTTAGAGTTTTCTTTAAGAGTGGAAAACTACGTGGTTCGTAAAAAACAATTGTATAAATCCATCAAACTATATAAACATTATTTTAAGTCATTTATTTTTTTTTTTTTAGTTGTTATTCCATGTTGTATATATGTAAAAATATCTAATAATGTAAACATAACATGATAACATCCTGTTTCCACGAACGCTTTCCACAGATAGAAATAAATGAGGTAGTGTCCGATAGGATGTAATTACACAAAATTGTATTAAGGTAGTCTGCTTGCTGCGTTGTAATTTCTGACCCACAACAAAGTACGGTGTACATAGATGACTAAGACTTGAATTGATTCACGAGAGACTAACTTGAATTTGAATGACGATTACACTCCTCGAATGTTTTACACAAGTTGATGAGAGTCTCCGTGTAATATGGAAAAAAATTACAATTTTATTGAGTTTCCTCACTTTATTTGTTCGAAACTTATTAATTATTTCTCTGAACTGAGCAGGAAACTGAGAGGGATTTACAAGCTTTCAGGTGAAAGCAATGAAGGAACGAGGAAACAAAACATCGTGCGCTGAATAATCATAAAACCATAATCCCGTTTGTTATTCCGCTCAACCATTTCTTTTGGAATTACATTATGTAGAAGACGTAAAAAACAGGATGTGTAACCAGTCGTGTATCAAGTCCATTTCATTACGAAGAAAGGTTTTCTACCGAATACGTAGGACTGATAAATAATAAATTTATAAATTTAAATTTTCATTATTTTTCATACATTTTTAAATTGAAATAAAATAAAATTACACAGAAATACCTTTTTTAACCTATTTGTAGAGAGTTTTTTCCTTTGTTAAACATATTTTTTTTAAGTATCAATGAACAGAAAAAATGTTATTGACATATGAAATCATCTGTTTTATAATTATGTTAAACCTTCAGAGAGATGATAAAATTAAATTAAATCTGTACCCGCTACAACCCATGAATGGTCAGGGGTTCAGTACTTTATTACTTTAGTAATAGTACTTAAAGAGAGGAGTACTGTTACTAGACCAACGGTTGTGCAAGGACCCCAGAATCACGAAATTACGACCGCCAGATTTTTACCCAATTAAGGGTACCCTAATTCAGGAGGCTGGTTGGACCCTAGGAGGGTTCCAGAACCCAGAAGAGTTAACTCACGGCTACTGTGTAACAGAAAACAATTTTCTACCTAGCCGGATTCGAACTCGGGTCCTTAAGTTAGTACCCACAGGCCTTACCCCGCGGCTACCCGCAATGCCTAGAGAAATAAAATAATTTTTCAAATTTCACAGATTTTTATATTATTTTATATATGTATTTTATATATTTTAAGTAAATTGTGAATATATTTATATTTTCATTATAGAAAAGAAGGAATGAAACACGGAACACTATGGTGCATATTCAGCATAATTTTAACTTTTATATCCTTTCAGTTTAAGAAATTTTTCAACTTGACACGCTTTTTTTTTTTTTTGCTTATTCCATTGTAATGAGAATTCCATATGGAGGTGGTGAATTAATAAATTCTAAAAATTTCATAGAAATAATACACGGTTTTTAATGATAATGACTTTTGATTATATTTTTTTTTTAAATTACAATCGTATACAAGACTGTACTTAACTAATATAATAAATAAGTGGTGGTCTCATTTCTGTATAACCAATTTAATATCATTTATTAAAGCAATAAAATATTTTTTAGTTTTTGTTTATTTAGCTAGGTTCCATTTACGAAATTTAAGTTCATTTTCATATAAAACCACTGTAGTATTTTTAATAGATTGAAATAAGACAGAACGAAGTTATTAGATAAAAAGATTTTTTTTTTTATCTTTATTTCCTTTTCTGGAAGCTCTTTTCAATGGAATATACCCTCTCCACATCCGTCATTAATTTTAGTGGTTGAAATAACTAGCCCTTTTAAGTTAATTAAGCTTACTAACTACTACTAGGTTAAACGCCCTAGTAATGTGAACTAGGTAGTTTAATAATTCCTATCTTGAACAAACTAATTTAATGTAAACAGGTCTATACTAAACACAATGATCACGTTGAACTATTAGAAGAACCACGTATATGAAATACATAAAAAGAAAACCACATTAAAGCTGCTTCTCTTTTTGTATATTAAATTACCTATATCAAAAATTTCCTTACAGTGGGTCATAAGCATTTTGCTGATGTTTCAAGTTACATCCTTAGACATAAATTAGGAGTATAATTTAAGTTTTGATTTAGCAGGGTGTATTAATAAATTGAGGAGAATATAATTTGGGTCTTCGCACACATAAAGGGAAGGGGAGGGATATTTGAGTTAGAGATAGTTAAGTGGGTTGGGGCGTCGCTCCTAAAGCGCTTGTTTTTGAAGGTTGTGGGTTCGATTCCCATCTAGGTCTGTCAAAATTTATTTCTAGGCGGTCTTGAGAAATAAATCTTGACATTCTCACTCTGGGGCTGAATAGGTCATCCATGAAGGATTTGTGGCAAAAAAAAAGGGAATATCAAGTATTATATCCTCGTTTCTTCCAGCAATAATTCAAGTAGTTACAAAAATATGTACACAGAGTTGGAGTAAGATATACTTTATCTATGGGAATTGAAGAAAATACAGATTATGACATGCTATATACAACTCCTATCTACAGACTACTATGTACAACTTGTCTCCTAGAGAGTTCTACCACCATTCTCTAGAATTTAGAATAATTCTTATCTCTAATATGAGGGAATATTTATGTACTACGTGAAAGTAGGGATAGAAAGCAGTTGTAGGTGTGTGGAGAAAATTTCAAAACATGGAAATAGGCAAAGTTGCAGGTGATGAGGTAAGATTAGTAATTTAATATCACACATGCATGTACTATGTTTTACTCATCTCATCTTTATTATTACTTTTATTAGTAATATTTTCATCTGTTTACTTCTTTGTTGTTTTATCCAAGGCCTTCGATACAATAGCTTCCGAACTATTGGCATTTTTTAAATAAGTAAGTTCTATGATTTCTGGTATTTTCCTTAACCATTATCATTACAGCCAGCTATTAATGAATATTATAATAAAATATTTAACTGAAAATTCTAATTGTGTCAACTATCGTATTTTCGGTTCCACCAACATTCAACAACAACAATGAAGAAATACAATTTTATAAACATCTAGATTTACTTATAATTATAATCAAAACTATTAATTTTAAATGTATTGGAACATCTTTTAGGATTTAAACATCAAGCTTTTCAAATTATTGTAAAATTTTACTGGAAATTAATCTATATACCATTTATAAAACATTAATGTTAAACTTCCACAAATGAATAGATTTAAATATTATTAGATATCGCACAATGTTATTTATTTTATTGATTTAAGTATTTATTATTTTATATTAATGGTAATAAAGGCGAAGCAAACCCGAAAGTTCGCTGATAGTCTGATACCACCATCGCTTCCTATATGCATCTGTTGAGCGACGAACGTCCCGCCCCAAATCTACAAAATCCGGCATGACAGAATCTTCCAACCTACGCTTCGGTCGTCTACCCTTCGAAAGTTTGCCAGTCAGTTTAAAGTTTATTCAAATTGTAGGGCTCCTTTCGTTACTAAACCCTACAACTTAAAACGTCCATTATATCTTAGATTTATTTATTGATAAATATTACAATCTACCACACAGTTGTGGGCAATAGGTAATAGTGATGAATGATCTCATACATACTAAAATAAATATAAGAAAAAAAGAAGAAAAAAAAATAAACTAAAATAAAAAACTCTTAAAATATATACAAACAAAAGAATGGACAAGATGAACATAATCAAACTATCTGCATGAAAAATAAATAAATAAAATAGTAATACAATAATATATACAATATTTACACAATCGACCTGAGGATCCCTGAGCCCACTCTATTCCCCACGTGTGAGGGGTAGAGCAGAGCTCAAGAGATCCCAGCGCATCCCTCTCGCCGCATCACTAGTTGAATTATATTAACCTGTGCAGTTTCCCCATTATTATTGTATATTAAATAAATACTATTTATATATAATTTTTAAACTGTTGATTAAATTCTTTTTTAATTTCTTCAATACTTATAAAGTTTGTTTTATTAATCGACACAATTTATTTAATTGCTACTTTAACATGATTTGTAAATAGTTCATTATGCTAACGTTATTAAGATATCCATTAGCGAACGTTTAATGTCTTTTCTTTGCCTAGGTTGAAGATTAAGTGGGAATGATAGTTGCAAGTTTCTTCAAGGTTGAGTCAGTCGATAAAGAAGCCCGGTCTCTTGGTACTGCCAACTTGCGGTTCCCAGTTTCTGAGGTCAAACTTCTGTAATTGTCTTCTATTCATAATTTTATACGATTCTCACACGCGATAGTAATTTTTATTCTTCTTGGAAAGGAAATATAATTCTTAATATACAAACAAATGTAAGAAAACTCCAAATAGGAATAAAATAATTTTATTCCTGCTAGAATTAACAATTAAGACTTCTAATATCAATAACACCTAGTGTCCTAGTGGTGTAGCACACTGTATTTTTTATTCTCAATTAAAACCAGTTTTATCTAATAAAAAAAATTATTTATTCTGTGATTTAATAATTTTTATTATTTAATTTTCCCACAAATAATGTTTAACCTGTCTAAGCCAGATTCGAAGTAACGTACCCTGGGTTCTATTTTAATCAAATTGAGAATTCAATAAGACAGGTCAAAATGGAAACTATGAATCCTAGTTTTTTTCTATTATGTGTTTATTCAACATTGAATACAATCATTAAGCTGTAAATAAAGGTTCTGAAGGCTATTAATATTTTTTTATGAAAAACTTTTATTGATGTAATTAAATAAATTATAGCGTCTAGTCAAGATGAATATGCTTAAATATCCTGCACACAGGCTGAAGTTTTGTGCTACTTAATAATTTTATTGAACGTTTTTAATTTTCAGTATCTCGGATTCATATAATGTTTTTTATGAAAATATTACATACAGTAGATAAAATTAAAGTATTCTTAAATTAACATTATTCAGATACTGACTGAGCGGATATAATGTGTTATTTACAATATTATCTATTTTAATAAATATTTGTAACTCTTACAGATCTTAACTTTTCTTTCTTAATTATTTTTGCATTTTAACTAAAAAAAATAAATAATTATAATACCAAATTATTAAGAGAAACAAATTATCATACATTTAGTATTGAATTGTATCTATGGTGAAACTTCAACATACGCGGAATCCTCAGCTTATTAAAGGTATTTAAAACTCCTATTCTTGAAAGAACTGACATCAAGCAAATAATTTTTTCGTTTATGAACTAAATATAAATTGTAAAAATTAGTAGTTTTCTAATTTATTATACAAATTAATTGATTGTTTCAGAGTGGCTTATATTAACAATAACACAAACTACAATGGATCTATTTTACTTTGAAATGATTTGTTTTGTTATAT
>NW_027114806.1:603849-605848 GCF_000696795.3 Halyomorpha halys | reverse complement strand
TATATATGTATTAATGAAATTTTTGATTAGTACCCAGGTAAATCAAAACCAATTTTACTAATAAGTGGACCCCAGGAGGGCTCCGGAATCCACAGGGTTGACTCACGCCTACAGTGTAAGAGAAAATATTTTCTGTACAGCCGGATTCGAATCCTCGGATTTGGTAGCATTGTACCTTACTGCGGTGCCACCGCCTCCACTAATTAGTTTAATAATTTGGTTTAAACCTGACAAAAATAACTTTTTTTAATTATTTCAATATTTGAGATTTTACTCTTGTAGATATGTAGGATCGTGAAACTTTTGTTTTCAAATTACATTCGACTTCATACTAAGGTAAAGTTTTTAGAAGTTTTAAAATATCAATAAAAGCTAAACGAATCAGATGGTTCAATGCGGATACCATCAATCGTTATCTACATACATAGGAGTATGTTCAGTGACGCTATTCCAAGCCCTAATCTACTAAGTTATTCATGATCCTCCCACTTATGTTTCAGTGTACCCCTCGCATGATTAGTGTTTAAAGTAACATTTTATGGATCCGTTCGTTTCGAAGCACTACACACTTACATGCCCATCTTATTTGCCGTAATGCCGTAACCTGAACTATCTTTATCGAGTACAGCTCCCTCTATTCGGTGTGGAGTCCTATTCCTACATATCCTACAAAATTTAATATAAATAAACTACGTCCCATATTCGTAAGAGTAATTCACTACAAGTATTTTTTTTTCTTTTGCTTATTCGACGAATTGTGAATCTAATGTTTTCATTTTCATTTTTAGCATCTAAGATTTACTTGGTGAAATATAGTCTCGCGAAAAAATCTTTTCTTTATTTTTCATAGTTCAAAATATCGGGTAATTGCGAGTTTATCGGGCAATTGCGAGTTATTTATTATGTTTTGATAGATATAAATAAGATAAAAGTAAACAAGTTTTTCAAAATCAGTATACCACTACAAATAAAAAAATATAAATTGGCGGATGGTTATAACAATGTATATAGATCCTTCTGAGTTTACTAGTGACTTAGGTGCGAAATTTGAAAAAATTGAAATAGTCTTAGAAAGTAGTTGCGGAAGGTGTATGGTACATCGACGGATTTTGGCTTTATTATTTTTAATAATGTACCTTTACCAAAAAATAATAATAAGTGACCCTTTAGTGAATATAAGGTTTTAGTCTTTAGTATGTGAGATCCAAAAATCTAAGACAAACTATCGCGTCAGTCCTCTGATCATGAGTTTCTCAGTATCTGGTCGATTTTTTTATTTTTCTATTTAGTAACTGTTACGAGTCATTGACCGACGTTGCTCGGAACTCATACCACTTTCCACCTCTTTGTTTCAAAATGGTGATCGATTAGATGTTTTATCTTCATTACAATTTTTTTGAACTGGCCAAAGAAAAATGAATAGCAATATATGATAATTACAAAGGTAAAACAATATAATCAATTTAAACTACTAATAGTTGAAATTATGTTTATGATTTTCAAACGAATATAAATGCTGTGAACAAACGTTATGCAAATATTATTGACAAAGTAAAATTCTAGAGTAATATTAATTAAATTTTCAACCGAAATAATTTATATTACATCTGGCAGGACAAAATATTTAGCAGAGGATTTGGATTTAGAGGGACGTGGAGTAAGAGTTACAAGTCGTTATGATCATAATCATGTAAAAGACCCTGTTCTACTTTGGAAGTTGAGTCTATGAGTCAATACTAGAATGTTCAAATGAAATTTTTGTTCCTGAGAATAGCATGCTAGCCGAAACGTAGACATTTCAATCGTAAACTAATATTGGTAAAAAAATTTTGCCTCTAAATTTAATACAGAAAAATTTGAGACTTTACCTTTTTAGTGATATGTATGAGAGGTACCAGCTGGGGTTTTTTAACTTAAAATAATTTCTTTTGTCGGCATAAAAACCAATTATACCACCGGACCTAGGCAAAAACCCCGTCGGCAACAGATCTAAAGTAAT
>NW_027114806.1:603497-603799 GCF_000696795.3 Halyomorpha halys | reverse complement strand
ATATAAATACATGAATATATGAATACATTTCAATATAATACCTGTACGGGGAACCCCTAATCGGGCTTAGAAACCCCGAGCCCCGTACACGGCATTAGATATGTAGGATTCTATTTTTTATTTATTTTTTTTTGTCAGTAATGCTAGTTAGCTATTAAGATGATTCAATTTTATGCAAAATTACAGGCGTTTTTTTTTCTATATGCATTTTTTTATATAGGGTGTTTTTTTAAGCCCGATAGAACTTGAAATTGTAAAAAATAACACAAAAAATTAAATTGTAATCAAAATTTTTTTTTTAT
>NW_027114806.1:597328-602192 GCF_000696795.3 Halyomorpha halys | reverse complement strand
TTACAGAATGCGCTTCGTCAAGAACAGCCGCGGTGCCCATATGCCCGAAATCATTTTCAAATGTTAATGTCACGTTTTGATCTTTCGAATAAAAAAAAAATTTTGATTACAATTTAATTTTTTGTGTTATTTTTTACAATTTCAAGTTCTATCGGGCTTAAAAAAACACCCATTACAAGAGTATACAGTTTAGGCGTTACACATTCACGTTTTCACGTTTAAAAAGGCATTTGTGGTGGTTTCCATTTTTTAACAGTTCAATTTCTATAAATTTTTCAATTAATTCCAAAATTTAAATCTTTTGGAACATTTTAGGTTCTAGTTTGCCTCATTCTTATTCCCATAATTTTTTTTTGCCGATGCACTGATGTTAGGCAATAAAAGTTTCTCAGAACGTTAGTCGAAATAAAGTTGTAGTACAATTACCTTGGAACGGTCGAATAAAAAATTTTGCTGGAATGCAATTTTTTCTATCTTTGTTTTTAATATTATGGAAAAAGTGCAACATTGGGAACCCAACCCCTGTTCTAGATAACTAAATTTCCAAAAAAGCTCATATACTGATATTGTCGAAGTTGCAGCAACAATGTTTTATAGAGTAGTTTGCATCCAATCCGGTTAGAAACGAAGTGTACATATAAACGTATACGTAGTTTTCACACCAGATATTTATAATTATTTGTATTTACTAATATATGATTAATATAAATCATAATTAATTTTCTAATAACTAACAACGTTTTGTTTCTACGTATCTGTAAAATCAAAATCTCAAGTTATTAGTCAGGATTGAATTTGTTTGTTTTTTTAAGTAAATGACTAATGTTCTATAAATAATAATTCAAAAATGTGTTAATATTAATAGATGTCCTTTTATTTTATAAACAAATTTCATTAAATGTGTGAGACCACAGCACTGAGACACATATTTTTTTCTAGTATTACAATACTATTTTACTCCATATTAACTAGACTTTTGGTACATGTAGTATAAAAATATAATTTGAGAATTAAAATTACAAGTTCGTATCGCTCCATTTTTGAAATTTCACTTTAATATACATTTTCTTCTTATTCAGTAGATGATCCAGATTTCTGTTGAAGATGCATGTTTTAAATATTCCCTATTCCCTAAAGTTCCTCTTTCAGTTCTCTTATCGCAGTAAATTCTGCTTATTCCATTTTCTAAACCCTTCAGTAACTGCATGATTATCAGATGAACGAAAATACCTATGAAAAGACCTTCCAATCTACTAGAATATAATAGATATCTAATTCTAATGTTTCTTTTGTTTTTTATTTTGTAGAATCTTTTTTTTTTTTTTTTTTTACTTTATTAAGTTTATTCACAACTGTAAAAGTATTTTTACAACCAGCGAATGAGATGTAGAGAGAGAGAGAAAAAAAAGGAAAAAAAAAAGAAAAGAAAAAAAAAAGTCATGAAGGCATGAAGGTTAAAGTCATCCAATGATGCCTCTCCATTAAAATTGAAATTTAAAAATCAATTTAAGAGGTCCCTATTCCAGCTCCTTCGTAAACGTCGTCTCGTATCTGCTAAGTCTAGTGTTGATAGTCCTTGAATTAGAGGGTTAGTGTGTGTTGGAAGTGCGTCGTGAAACCGTTTATATAATGATTTAATGAATGTTTGTACGTAGGCAGTTCGTAAGTCTTTGTGTAAGTTCTTGTTACTGATGTAGGGGGGAGCACTACTGATCAGTCTTAGTAATTTTGATTGAAACTGTTGCAGTTTCAGTAAGTTAGTTTTTTTGGCATATCCATAAATTTGTGCACCGTAAGTCCAAATTGGTCTGAGAAGGTAAGTATAAATCTTTAGTTTTTCTGAAAGTGGTAATTTTGATCGTTTATTTAAAAGATGAAATAATAATTTAAGTCGGAAATTTAGCTTTTGTTTTGTTATTTTTATGTGGGGAGTCCATGTAAGTCGTTTGTCTAATGTCAATCCAAGGTATTTTATTGTGTCTGTCCGGGTTAAACTTTGTTCATTTAGAAAAACAGGAGGACATATGCCACGATTGAGCGTAAAAGTTATTTGAACTGATTTGTCAATGTTTATCCTTGATTTCCATTTGATACACCATTAATAGTAGAATCTTAAGACAACATTGCAGGCATGCTCGGACATGTGAACTCATTTGCTATTAAGCCATTAAGATCAACTCAGCCATAAATTTAATTTTATGATATCTAAAATTTAATTATACATTAACTGTTTGGAGCAACACTGTAATAGGGGGAAAATTTAAATATAATAAGAGAAAAGTGCTCCTTTAATTTTTTATGAAGCTATTTATTGTCTTAGTTTGTTCAACATCATAAATCTAATTTGATGATTTTCAAATTAAGACACATTTCATTATCTCATCTCATGTATGAGGATAAGATAACCAGAAAAAACGAAATTGATGAGGAATAAAACCTAGGTTGAGGGCGGGGAATGCTTGTTATTTTTCAATTTCGAAACTGCTTATATTCTATCCTTCTATCGAAAAACTTAAAAATGAGAATTTACAAAACTATTATCCTTCCCACTGTTCTTTATGGACGCGAGACGTGGTTTCTTACACTTAGAGATGAACAGCGCCTTAAGGTTTTCAAAAATAAAATATTACGTAAAATATTCGAACCAAAAAAGGATGAATCAATGAGAGAATTAAGAAGACTACACAATACTGAATTAAGGGACCTACATCTAGTAAATGTAATTCAAATTATAGCATTGCTATATTGGATCCCTAAAATGTTAGTAAACACTTAACCGACGGGTAAACGTCCGAGAAGTAGACCGAAACGTAGATGGGAGGATTGCGTTAAAACTGATTTAGTAGAATTGGATTTGGAGGTGCATCACTGGAAAGACGTATGTAGAGAGCGATTAGTGGTATCGGCATCGAACCGTCGGGTTCGTTAGGCCTTCATTATTATTATCATTATATCTATATAATTCATCATGGCAACATATGACAGTATTATTTATTATTAAGTTTGTATTTATATTAGGGCAAATGTAGGACACACTTGACGGTTGTTCTTTTTTTTCCCCAGCTTATAATATTAATGTAATAAATTGTAGGACTTAAAAATAACCCATAGTTTTATTGTTATAGTAATGGTATATTTATTCCTAAAGAATTTGTCCTAGCTGTGTAAAGTAGGTATGTTTATGTCATTAGGTAATAAGACTATTACTTAATACGACTTAA
The DNA here is from genome assembly GCF_000696795.3 of Halyomorpha halys. Taxonomy (NCBI): domain Eukaryota; kingdom Metazoa; phylum Arthropoda; class Insecta; order Hemiptera; family Pentatomidae; genus Halyomorpha; species Halyomorpha halys. The sequence continues at coordinate 598,971 of NW_027114806.1, read as the reverse complement.
GAAATGAAGCTCTCTTTCAATATATAAGTAAGTAAGTAATCTTCTCCGCCACTTGCTCTCAATCGTTATCAGACCTGTTCAATATATCGACCTTATAATAAGAGTCTAGGGCAGAAACAAGCCATGCAAATTCACAACGATCGGCCTAAGTAGCCCAGGGAACCTCAATCATTAAAAAATACTTCAATCCAATGTTTTTGATTATATTAAAATATCCCGCATATTATTCAGAAATAAAAACTCAATTTAAAAAAAAATAGTAAAAATTGGAAAAATTTAGCCATAAAACACTATAAAATTTGAAGAAGTAATAATCGGTGGTACATTACAGATTAGAAACTAAATATTTCTGGGGTTTTAAGTGAAAAGGGTAAATCCACCATTTGGAGAAGAGTATAATTTGAACTTTATATGATATTGAATATTATATTTGATTATAAAGCTACAATATGTTTATATTTTTTTCACTTTCCAGTAGGTGTTTCGCAGAGTTTAAGTATGTGGGACCATATTAGTAATGGATGTGAAAAAGACGGATGAGATTAAATAAAATAGATATAGTTGAGAACAAAACCAAAAGAAGTAGACAAATTAACAAAAAAAGATGAAACATAACTAAGATATAAAAAATAACACTACTGCGTTCGATATTTAGCTAAAATTAGCAATGCATAAAACTATAGCTAAAATTTTCATTGATAAGACCCTTGCTCATGAATGAACCATTAACAAATATCTCATCCATGACAATTTGAGCTGTAGTTTCATCTATAGCTAATTTTTGCCCAACTCAGCTATACGATAAGGTTTGATTTAACCTCTGTGAAAAAGTATTAATTGATAAAAAGTAAACACATTAACATAGTTTTGGAATATGGTGGACATTGGCCCTTGTATACCTATTCACAACATTAAGTATATTGCATAGTTTTCATTAGATCTGCTTTTAGATATTTCCATTATTGTAGCTGATGGTATCATTTTACATCTATCTCCTTTACAAAAGAGTTATAGAGTGAATTTAAAGAAGGCTAATACAACTATTTTGTCTAGTGTAAGAGCGCTTTGTCATGTATAAATTTCATTTTTTTTTTTAATTTATTTTTTAGGTTCATTCAATAATAAAAAAACTAAAATTTGGTGGCTTTTGACTGACTGAACCTGAAGAAGCTCAAAAATATACATATTATGAAAAGTCAATAAAAAAATGTGCGTGCGTGTGAATAATTCCGGTTTTTTATGAGTAAAACAATAAGGATTCACTTTTCATTTCTTTTTTTTTTTTTACGGTTATATTATTATGAAGCCAAATGGAAGTAGGTACTTAAAATATTGATTTTTATGATTTATACTGGCTAGATCCAAGAATACTTTTTCTCATTCAGCTCCTAGATTTTCTAAAAACTACAATTTATTAATGATATTTTAAACTGAAATTTTTCCCGTTATAAATTCCAATTTATTATTGATTAGTGGGACCTAGTTTGTTTTTTTAATAAGTTCTTTTTTATGCAATTTAAAAATGTAATTACCTTTTTTATTGATCATAATGCTATTAAACAAATTAAGATGTGAATTATTTACTAACCAAATATAGAACTGTGCAATTTAAATCAAACAAAAGCAGATATATTAATTATTAA
>NW_027114806.1:595781-597268 GCF_000696795.3 Halyomorpha halys | reverse complement strand
TAAAACTAAAATTTGTTACAAATTTTGACTCTATTCCACTAAACCGTCTTTTATCGGTTAAGCTGCAATACCTCGTTACTAAAAAAAAATCTAGAACACAAATTTTATAATTTAAAAAAAAATTACTATTATAAAAATAATCAGTGTATCATTTTCGAGACACACCATCTTAACAATCGGTTGATATTTTTTTAAAAGTTTATTATCATAGTTTCTTACTACGGGAATTATTTTAAGATGACTCTAAAATGAAGCGTAGTTTTTTATTTTTTTTCCATTGATATGTGTATTTTTTTTATGATTTCAATACATTGATGAAGTCAGTCCTGTTTCAATCGGGAATATCAAATCAGTATTAATGGACGTTAGAGATTGTATCACGGCCTAAAAACCCTTTGTTTATTCAACTGGCATCCATACACAACGTAGCAGAGTAAACAAAACCTGCAGCTGCACTGATTGTTGTTTACTTAGTGAGTAAAAAATTCTTTTCATACAATTATGAATTAAATTTAAAAAGAAAAAAAAACAGGTTATGAAGAAGTGAACATGAAACATATAAACATATAGCATACAAACTTAAAACATTGTTACCAATTTAAAGGTTGTAAGACCGATTAACCTCTTTATTTAAAGACAAAATAAGTATGTTGAATTCAAATATTCTATTTCACCTATTTTTTTTTAATAATACTAAATTGTATTTTTTAAATATTTGTTTTCTGTTATATCTATGATCAGGACACAATGTGAAGTTATCATGCAAACAATATTTCAATAAAAATAGTATATGCTGCGTATAATTAAAATTAGAGAGTCATAATGTACATTAAATCCTTTAAGATTAAGAAAGAAAAGTTTAATTAACTAAGTGAAATCAGCCATTTAGTAGAGGAAAGACTGATATGTTTATTGCGCATAAAGTTGAACCCAGGACAACGCCCTGAGGAACACCTTCTATAACATACTTTTTAATTTAAGAGGTCAGTTCCTTCTTATGATAATATGTAGTATTCCATAAGACCGTGTTATAGCTCAGGCTCGATTTATGCTTCACAAATCAGGACAAATTTTAAAAGGGGAAAACAGCTATGATTTAAGATCCTACATATTCAAGAATAATTATTTTATGAGGTGAGCAGAAAGGAAAAAAAATATACATACGAAAAGTTTATCCGATTAATATATAATAGCTAAATAACTCAGCTTTCCAGATTTAACTCGCGTTTATGTGTGTGTGAGAGATTTAAACGTAAAAGACCACTAGAGTCGAAACCTGGATATTTCTATGTCGGCCAAAAATACATTTCTGGACAATTATATTTTGATTGAGCATATTTATAATTTAATTTTTACATTTTTTTAAGCATATTTATAATTTAATTTTAACGCATATTTTATATGTTTATTTTATTTTTTAATTGAAATTTTATGGATGAAAAATAATCGGTAATTTTAAAAATGTCAGTGCAACTGTTTTATATATA
>NW_027114806.1:566933-595471 GCF_000696795.3 Halyomorpha halys | reverse complement strand
TATACATTAGTAATGCTTATGTCCTTATTATTATATGTACGTAATTCTGTTATTGGAGTGTGTGAAATAAAAAGAAACGAAATTCCGGAATTAACGAACTGAGCAATCTTTAAAAAAATTTAGTTTAATCGAGCAATATTGAAAAATTTGCAAGACTTAGCACTTCTTAATACAGTGCATGTTATGTTATCAACGACTTCAAATACATACTTCAGAGAAAGAAACTTATGTTTATTTTTACAATAAACCATTTATTTATTAATTTTTGAATGGTATATCCAATAATTATAAAAGGAAGACATTATCCGAATTTATTGCAATAAGGAATTACGAACTTCATCTCAGTACTAGACTCAACTCTAACGTGATTTCAAGTTGATTAATGCGCATTTTATTTCAGTTAGTTTATGATTGTTGTGCATAAATTTAAATCTTAATGACAAGGATTAGCGATTATAAAGTTTTATGAGGACACGATTGATTGTATTTTCTTTTTTTTTTACTGCTTTTGTTACACACAATTAATATGCAGAGCAAGATCATGATACTAATTAATTGGCAGTTTGATTATGGGATCCAACTCTCACATTTTCTCCTCTGTGTTAACTTCTCACAATCACTTAAGCCATATCACTTTCTGCTCTGAGATATCATGGCTATGGCTCTGTGCTGTTTGATGAACTTTCTGTTTTGTTTGTGTTTATATTCATTGCGGCGTATAAGATGGCCATGTATGGTTGTAGTAACGAGCGGATACCTAAAATGTTAATAAACACTGACTTAACGGGTAAACGTTCGACGAGTAGACCGAAACGTAGATGGGAGGATTGCGTTAAAACTGATTTAGTGGAATTGGGTTTGGAGGGGCATCACTGGAATGCAGAGAGAATTTGGTGGTATCGGCATCGAACCTACGGGTACGTTAGGCCTTTATTATTATTATTGTGTTTATATTCAAGGAGTAGTATAAGTCAGAACATCTACGAAATAGATTTAGAATTTTTCAGGATGCAGTTCAAAATTTGTTGAAGTTTGATTTAAAACTAGTGACTTTTATGGCTCATTCTTGATAGTTGTCTTAAATCCTTTGTTTACTTCTTCAATTCTTTATTACATTGGACGTTTGTGTCTTTATGTGTCTGGACTGCTGGATTGTATTTGTCCTTTACGTAGTACCATTGTTATAGCATTACAAACCTTTGAATAATAATAAATAAATAAAGGCTTAGAGTGAAGGTTCGATGCCAATACCATCAGTCGCTAGCTACAAAACTCTTCTACATGACGTCCGTCCAAACCCAAATCTACTGTGAAGTCTTGTTGCAATCCTCTCACCTACTCGCGAAGAATAGGCACGTTCAGAGCTAATTAACATTTTTAGGGTTCCTTTGGAAAATATTTAATATGAATATAGGTTATAATTTTTAGTCCTCTGGCTGTAAAGGACTATTTTTTTTTATTTCTGCCTTTTTTGCCCTCAATTTTTATACTAAGGATAATTATTGTACCAACTTTTTAAATAAAATTGACTATGTTTTCAATCTTTTTTCGGACAGTAGCGTAATGAAATATCTCGTGTCTACAAGCAGAAATCAGAAGAAGGTTCCTACAGGAATTTTTGCGGAAAAAAAGATATGCTAAGTAAGACGAAGAAAAAAGGGAGTGAATTTGTTCCAGGGGGTGTTGGTATCTCCTGTGAGATGTTCCTAGGTTAAGGTAAAATTTTTTTTTTTTCCTGGGATAGGACCTATATTGTGTTTTTGAGTTACGACCCACATTAAAAAATAAATTCAAAGTAATAATATCTATATCAGAGTTCAATGAGTAATACATAATTTTATATATTATAATATATAACTGTTATAAAATATTATTTCCCCTTATTTATCGACATGAACTATTGTAAGCTTTTTTGTGAACTAACGTATCTCCTCTCTTGTACTATAATATTCCTTCATGAGAGCTGAGATTCATTTTTAGATATTTTACTGTTGGAACCTGGTCGGGTAATTTCAATTGGTGATCATCCAACTTCAGCACTTGAGAGGCAATGATTTTGGCTATATAAGAGGCATATCTACTAGTATGAACTCAACACTTTTACTTTTCCAAGCATTTTTTTTCCGCCTGTCCTCTTTAATTGCTACTAACAATACATTATAATGATTTACCACCTGGAGAATGGTTAGATTTCATAGCTTTACTGTGTTAAGAATGTGTGGGTATAGTTATGGAGCACTTAAACAAACTAATAACTGAAAAGAGTAATCAGTGCTGAACCGACAGTTGGGTTGGGCAATAGATTGCATGTAGCGTTGTCTGTTCGATCTAATACGTTCATGTTCCACTAACTTAAACCACCAACGAATTAAAGTATATATTCTAATATAAGTCATATCTACCTACATTAGATACATAAATTATGAGTAAGATTCAAAGATATCAGGGTTTTGGAAATGAAGGGCGTTGAATAATATTGTCAGCTGTGAAACTGTATAATGGATAGGACCAAGGATACTACCCTGAGGTACACCAGAAGACTGACGGAATAGGGATGAATAAGCGCCGTTGTAATTTACTTGAAATAATCTGTCGGAGAGATAAGAACGGATAATGAGGAAGTATGTAGGGAGTAGGATCTTTGTATAGCAGTCCTGGGTGCCATACTCGATCAGAAGTCTGTTCTACATCAAGAAAGACTCCCGTGCAATACATTCCGCGCTCCAAAGAAGACGAGACAACATCAACCACACGAAGGCATTGCTGGATAGTGGAGTGGGATATTCGGAAACCAAATTGGTGATCTGGGATTATGTGGTTGGAATCAAGGATAGGATACAGGGGTCTTAAGATGAGTTTCATCTCACCTATATTTCATATCACCTCAACTTATCATGGGCAAAATCAAGGATTTTGCAACAAAGCGATAGGACGGTAGGAGGATTCAGGCGGCTTTTGAGGTTTAGGAATCAATTTGATTATGGATAATTTCCACGGGTCAGGAAAATAAGTGGATCTGAGTGCAACATTGTAGATGTAGGTGAGGAATAGAACAGAGTTTCGAGGAAGATGTTTTAGAATATGGGATGTAATTAGGTCATAACCGGGAGTTATGCGGGTAGGTAACTTCGAAACAAATTTAAAGATGAGGTTCCGGATGGTGGAGAACAATGGTTCTCAAATAGCAATCTGCGAACAGGTAAGTTGTCAAATTCATTCATATCAAATATTTTGAGAGCTTTTTGCTGGCTTCAGGCCCGGAGAAGACCTTCGAAACGGTTGACCAAATAAATAGTATCATAGGTATTTTTCAATCCTCAATTTTCAAGAAAGAATAATGAGGAGAACTTAGAAGGACGTAAATAGATCTGGATTAAAAAAAATCTTTTGAAGCTATTGGGCCTATTTATAACTAAAAGGAATGTTTTTTACATAACGAATTCTGTCACATAACAAAAGAAATAAAAATATTGCAAGGACACCGTCATATGATCTGACCAACAACTGTGGGAAGTCTTTAATGTCGGGTTATTGAGATAAAATAACAAGCTCAAAGCCATTCAGCAAGTAACAATCTTTTTTATAATGTCTCGAATACGTTGTTCAACGCGTGTATTTTTGCTAGGGCACACTTTAGTTAGTTTATTTATTATTATCAGTAATGAAACTTAGTAAGTTGACAAAAAAAAAATAAAACCCGCTTAAAATTCGGGATCTTAAGTTTAAACATAATTTTACTCCAAAAATTAAATTAAAAAATATTGGCCGTTCGCCGTTCCCGCTTTTTATCGAAACTACCAGACCAATTTATTAATATTAGGGATCAGATTTACAGGTCTTCCCAATCCTTGAAATTTTTTTCCATTACCATTTGCCTTTTCGATTCAAAATGGAACCCGATGGTTTCTATAGCCATTATGAAGATAGAGGACGAATATGAAGTCTTTCGGAATCACCTTATATACTCTTAAACAAAAAAAATTAATAAAGTTTCGCTTTATGCTGAATTTTAGCAAGAAAATTTAGTATTTATAAACATTGTTCAAGATCATATAATTAAGGGATGTTCACTGAAAACGATAACATACATTTGTTGTTAAATAACAATAACATGTTAAATAAAAAAAAGAAATTTCTGTCATAATATGATTAAAATTAGTTTAAGAGTTTTTATTATTTAAATAATGAATTGAGTTGTTTATTTCCAAAATCCACCCTTATCAGTAGTTTAGTCAAATGGATTCTAGAAAAAAAAACTATCAAAGTCTGAAAGTAAACAACTTAATTTAATTTTAAATAAGTAATTTTTTTATATTTTAAAAACTAAAAAGAAACCCGTCGTTATTTCCCAACAGTCTCGTGTAGATAGTTATTACTATCAAGTGGAGTTCACATGGAATATTCGAAGTTAGTAAGGAAGGAATGAAAAAAATATATACGCAACTATAATAATTAATTGGTAGTAAAATGTCAATAACATTTTTGACACCAATAAAAAAATTGAAGATTACTATTTATTGTTTGTTAAAATCTGCAATAATAGGAAAAGGCTAAGGAACCTTTGCAAGTAAAATTTCGAGTTACTATCTTTTACCCGTTCCATTACTTCTCTACTGAGCGAACTCTTTTCTTGGTCACGGATAACGACCCAGAGCCAATAAACAGTTTTGCGCTTATCTCAGCAACTTGCAGCGAAAACACACTCCACATTTTTAGACCGAGTCGTCATGAGGATTTTTGACTCGATGGGGCACATGTCTTTATTTTATTTCACAAGCTTCCTAATTAGGCTCCGTAATAGTGTCATAGTATTAATATAATTATATAAATTAATTAAGAGGCGGTATGCAGTGTTGATTCAATGATTAGGTCAGTAAGATCAATGTATCATATGTTAATTGGAAATTTGTTATTATCTAATACATATAAATAATATTTGTTTGTTTGTATTTTATGTGGTGCCATACCGTTTATTCTATTATGATGGAGCTGTTTGTCGGATTTTATCTTATGTTCAGGATTTTACCGGGAAGGCTATTGGCTATTCCTATTTCTTAATTTCAAAAATTAACCATTTTTGAAGCGAACTCTGAAAGTACACATTTCCTTCACGGTTATAAAATTCTGAAAAATTAGAAAAAATATTTTTGATTCAAGATTCAAGATGTTGATAGCACTAATTCTTGGGCGTTAAACAACGATTTGAATTTGAATTCTGAAAAAACAAGCCATTCTGATAGGTTCCAAGCGGCTCCTTTATTCTCTCCGTTACTATTCCTTACTCTTCCTTAACAACCAACCTATTCGCTTCTATCCTACAATAAAAAACCTTGAAGTTAATACCAACACCTCCTGGAATAATCATATTTCCCAAATCACACGCAAATCGTTAACTGTACTCAAACAATTCCTCAGAACACCCGTCAGCTCCTAGTATCCTGTCTCATTTTCCCACACTTCGACTACTGTTCCTTGGTCTATTATGGTGGGGTACTTGCTGGTCTAGAGTTGAGACTGAATTGCTTCGTAAGATTTATCTTTGTGTTTCCAAGGCGCTTCTCATGTCTTCCGTTGGTATACCGAGTTGAAGTGCCTCTATTCATCCTTCCCGAAATGAAAACCTCCTTGTTGTTTTCCGATTTGAAGTTCTTAAAATAAAAAACCTACTTATATCCTTGATTCCTCACTCTTCATTCATCCATCCATTCATTAAATACCAGATCCCAACCGTATGATTTATATATGCCCTCCTTTAGAACCTCCTTCAGCAAATCCTTTGTAACCTCCTACTGGAATTCTCTTCCCATCTTCATTCGCAATTCCTCATCCATTCTCTACTTTAAACAACGCTTATTCCTTTACTTATTGCATAACTAAAACTCCGCATATAAACAGCCATATATTGATTAATATTAGCTACAACAGTGTCTTAACAAAGATCTTAATGTGATTTTATATTGCTTACAGGAAACTTTTAAATACTTGCCAGACAAATAATCATAATGTATGAACCATGTATTTATTCCTAGGGGACACATGTCCCAGAATAAAAATATTTTTTCATTTCATTTCATTCTCATAAAAAATGTTTTCACTAAAAATTAAAAAAAAAGATTTCAGTAAAGCAGTTCAAACGGTTCTATGAAAAGGCAAATCATATTTGTTTATAGCATCGTTTGAAATCTTTAAATACAATTTCTGAACATAAATTATTTGGAGAAATTTTTTTTCTTGTCCATTAGTCATATAATCGCTCATAATTCCTTTACGTTTTATCCAATTCATACGTTATAACAACTGTAGGAAAGCTGAAAGTTTTTTGTTTTTTTTTTCGATATTATCACCATTTAGATCTAATGTTCAAATAATCTAAAGTGTTATCGTTATAAGTGCTAAATATTGGTTTCGAATAAAGAAAACTTTTCAAAATGATTTCAGATAGATTTTATATCTCTGGTTCTAATTTGGTTAATTGCCCTTTTTTGCAGTTTCGAGTACCTCAACTTGCGTGAAGTCGGGTTGAAGTTATTTCAATTCTTTTATCATATTGCTTTATTACATATTGTTATTTACCGCTATAAACTAAACAGATATAGTGTATATTTAATTCATTAATCCAATGGGTAAATAACTGAATATATTAATTTCTATCTAATTTTTTTTTTTTTTTTTTTTTTTCCGAACCCTCTAAATCAGAAATAAAATGTGAGTTAGTAGTGCATTACTGTGTAGAAAGAAAAAGTAATTCGTGTTGTGTCTTACCTTTTACTACCTCTGGTATTTAAAGATTTCAAGATTAATTTCAAGATTTAGGGCTGTACATAGATTAATTAAATACCATTAAACGTTAGATAGAAATAAATACAAATCAATTTCTATCTAACGTTTAATGGTATTTAATTAATCTATATACAGCCCTAAATCTTGAAATTTCTAAGCATTGCCGAGTCTGCCAGTTGTTGAAATAAAATCTAATACTATAAAAAACTAATACTAGAATTAGTTTATGTTTCAAAATATTAGCTTAAAGTACTTTAAATTAAAAATAAAATGCTTATCAGTAAAAAAATAATAATGCTTACAAATAAATTAAAAAAAAAAAAATGGGAGATCCCTAAAAGGTACTTTCCTAACATCTTCTAAATTTATCTTCAAAGTTTCGACAGTTTAATTCTATTCAGAGGAGTTATTGAATGAAAACTATTCTACGTCCAATATGAAAAACCTAAAACGAACAATACGAAATTTTATTTCAAATTCACCTCACATAAAAGTTCTAGACAGTTATGTTCTGCCAAGAAAATAACTATACATACTGTTTTTTATTTATCTCATTTGAACTAAAGAGGGTTTTTAAAGACTCTGTAATGTAGTTCGAAAAAAGAACAACACACACAACTGAATTTTATAAAATATCTACAATATAAATATACATATAAACAATTGACTCAATAATTATAAATAATTCAAATTATGGGGAATATTAAAACTAAAGGGAAAAAAATAGTTAACCATTATTTATTTTGCTAACGGTTCGCACCCATTTTAAGCTTCATCAGAAGTAAAAAGATACATATACAATAAAAAATATATTGACATAGTAAGATAATAAGATACTAAAAGTTAAATTAAGGTAGCGTTAAAAATTTGGGAACAGAAAATTATATACATATGAATGAAAATAATAAATGAAATAATATTAATTTAAAGTTAACACATAAAAGAACATAAAAAATTGAGTTAAAAATGAAGAGGGGAAGTAATAACACGTAAAAATAGAATAGTATATATATGAGAAAAAAAACTTAAACAAAATAAAAGACGGCTATTAAAGAAGTAAGTTAAGATTAAATAATGAAGGTCGAGAAGGAATGAATAAAAGTAAATTAATTAACTATTTTTGTTTTCTTTTGACCGCACCCCTGATCATCTTTTTCATAATTTAATAATCTATAATGTTTTGCTATAAATATTTAATTCCCATTTCACTCGTTATTAAATTAAATGTTTAATCCAGTTGGAATAACACACAGGGATTCCATGAACCTATTCCGAGAGTTCCATGAAATAATCTAGTATTGGATCATTCCACGTCAACTCAACACAGTTTTGAATCTTATCATCTCAGATTTCCTTCAATTATGCATAGGTTTTAGGTAGGTATCCTAGGATTTCTGAAATTTTGATGAAAATACTGCGTTTCGTCACTACTTGTTTCAAATTATAACGTAGGGGTTTACTTATTATTTATTATTATTTCTCTACTTTACCAGAAATCCGATATATTCGTACGAGTACCATAAGTGTTCCGCTGCTATAAAAAAATTGGGAACAACTGATCTATACATTGGTTTACATAACTATAATAAGTGAATTTTTATTTAATTTAATAATTTGGGGAATAAAATAACGGGTTATAATGAGGAATAAAATATAAATTGACAGTTGAGTCACTCCAAATAGAAAACTTAAATACAAATTTAAATGCTAAGTATTCCTGAAGATATATTCTAAAATTTTAATTAGGAGTTGATAGTTGATATTTTCTTCAAGAATACGTTGGCGGGTTTGGAAAATATAATGAGCTAAATATCTAAATACAAATGTTATACAAACAGGGAAATATCTGTGATTTGATTAATTTTTTTATGATCTATTTAGTAGACCCTTAGGAAGATTTTGCAGAGTAACAATATGTCTACTTGGGATTATTTTAATTTTAGTCAATAATAATTTTTCTTTTTCCTTTAAAAAATACATTCATTCGTGAATACTAAACAACAACCTGCCCTATTACTGCCCTCCATGGTAGCCTTACTTATATGACTTTTTGAACGGACAATTACAGCGAGTAGGTTGGTCGATGAAGGACATGTCACAATCTCACAAGAGGAGATGGTAACGCTAGAAAAAAGGCAATCCTTCCCCGCCTGACCCGCCCCGCTCAGAGCGAGGGCCCTATATCATATCACTTTCGAAATATTAGCTTAAAACGGGAAGGAGAGACGTCGAGATCGAGCAATATTTAAAAAGCCCCTGAAATCGAAAAACGGCAGTAATTATTAACAATAAATAAAAACTTGTTACTCGTAGAAGTACTATAACAGTAAACATAGTAGTAATTTAAAAAAATGAAGTTTTAAGAGCAATAGGGGGCTCTAAATTCTGGATCTTGTTCAGATCGCATTAATTTTTTTAAACAAACATTACAAAGAATGTCTTAAACTTTAAAAATCAATGAGACGAAAGAATATTAACTGTTGAGATGTTTTTGTCTAATTTCTGTTAGTTATTTTTCATTACAATGCAAATATCCAAAAAATAGATATCCTATCTTTATCTTTTTTTAAGGATAAATTTACCTAAATCTTGAGGATAAACAAGGTGGATTTAGACGAAATCGTTTAACTATTGATCAATTTGTTTTGTTACGACAAAAGTTGCAGAATAAGTTGGAATACAACGGAGTAGTTCATCAGGTTTATAGAGATTTCCAAATGGCTTACGATTTTATTGACCGCCAGAAGGTTTATAATATTTTAATTGGACAGGGAATACCAAAGAAATTATTAAATTTCATACGGATGTGCATGACGTTTAATAAGGTATGAATCGGTAATCAAAAATCATAAATTCAAGGTGCGGTCCGGTTTAAAACAAGGCGATTCTTTATCACCTATTTTATTTTATCTATCAGGAGAATACGTCATTAAAAGTGTGATGAATACCGAAAAGGGTTAAACTTTGGGTGGTACAATAAAGGTGCTTGGGTATGCTTCTGATTTGGTATTACTGAGTGTGGACAAGGAAACTAAGGTACTAAATACAACCGCGTTAATAAACTCTAGTAAGGAACTAACTCTTGAAATAAATACGGATAAAACGAAATATATGGTTAGGAGTTGTATTTATAAATCTATTATCCTTCCCACTGTCTTTTATGGATGCGTGACGTGAACTCTAACACTAAGAGATGAACTGCGCCTTAAAGTTTTCGAAAATATAGTATTACGTAACATATTTGGACCGAAAAAGGGTGAATTTGCTGAAGAATTTAGAAGGTCTCACAACACTGAATTGAGGGACTATACCCGGTAAATATAATTCAAGTTATAGCATTAAGGCGTATAAGATGGACGTGTAAGGTTATTGGGCTTAGTAACGAGCGTATCCATTAAATGTTAATATACCCAACCGAGGGGTAGAACGTACATGGGAGGATTGCGTTAAAAATGATTGGGTTCGGAGAGACATCACTGGAAGGAGTATATAGAGAGCGATTGGTGGTTAACCATTCTTTTTGAGAGTGAGTAGTTCAGTGGTAAGGCATCGTGCTACTAACTCTAAGAACCCGGTTCGAATCTGTGGCAGAGAATTATTTTCTATATACTATGATATTATATATTATTTATTTTCTATATATTATTATATTATGTATTACTTATTTTCTATATATTATGATGTTAAAATCTTATACTTAACGAGGGTGAAAGAAGGAGGATAAGTCAGAAAATTTAAATAGGTCAGTGTTTTACAAACCTAGGGACATTTTGAAATGAACATGATTCTTCCACCATAACATTGCTTTTCCTGAGTGGATTAAAGGAAGAGGATAAGAGTAGAATAAACAAAATATTATTTTACACAGTGTGTAAATCTCCTAACCTATATCGGTCATTATCTGCCTTATATCATTTTTATTGTTTATTTTTTGTCTTATAGGATTTTTTATTTTTATTTTAAGTTAAAGCTGACGTCATTAAAATCGAAAGTACTTTTAATTCCCTGCGTAAAACATATTCAAATGGTAATTGAGTATGACAATGAAAAAAAATTATTCTCAATCTATATCTATAACACAAAACTTACCTACGATCTGCTTTACATTAAGAAAAAGTTAAAATACCTCGTCCCAAAAATGTCTTTAATTATTAAATTCAAATCTAGATCTACATTAGTATTTTTTCAATGAAATAATATACATTTTATTAGCCATTACATATTTAACAACCACATTCAAGAGCAATTTGCAAGAATTGTTAAAAATGTCAGAATGATGATTCAGTATTCTAGAACGATATCTGGGAAACAGCTTATTAGATAGGACGATCATTAAAGTACTCGAGATGTTTGTGATCCCATTCTTGTCGTTTGATAACGATACTCGAGCGGTTAACTTGAAATATTCTTAGGTTGTGAATATTGTTTGATAATAAATTTTCATAATATTTTTCTAGATGGAAAAATTTATGAATCTGTTGAAGCTAAATTCATTTTTTTTGGTCAGTCCTCAGATATCGGTAGCAAATACAATGCAATAAGTACAATTTAGGTGTCATCTATCAAAAGTTAATGATTCACTTTATAATAAATTAAATTATAAATAATTAAAATTCTACACAAAAAAGTTATTTAGTTTGTATTTTAATTTTCCCTTATTAAATATGTACTGAAAATCGGCAGGAGATGCTCCTATAATAATTTTAAAATATTAATTTTATTAAAATAATATCAATAAGAATTTAATATTTTAATCAAATACTTGATGTGTTTTCTATCAAAATACTTTTGATAGAAAATAAATCAAGTATTACTTGAATATCAATCAATAAGTTCCAGTTAAAAAGTTAATATATCCAATTTTTAAAATGATAAATTTTCAAAATTGGATGTATTGACTTTTTGTAGAAAACACAAGTATTAGTTAAATCTTAAAATATTAATATATAATTAAATATTGTTAAATATACGCACTTAACACTATAGAAAATATTTTGAAGATGGTAGTATATGATAATGAATCATAATGTAAAAAATTAAATAACTAATATATTCGTTAAAAAAAACACCATAGCGTAAATAGTTTAAATATGAGTGCTTAAAATATTGAAACATTAAAACAAAATTTTATTTATTTTTTCTTGGTTAGATATTTATTTGTGATTGAATGAAGATTAGTTCTAATATCCAAAGGATGCCACTACATTTGAGAATTGGTGGACATTTTATATATTCGTATAAAATATTAATAGTGTACACTTAAGTATAATAAACCACTAATCTACTAATTAATACCATATTTAACCTCCATTTGAAAATTAAATTAAATGATTCAGCTGTATATACTACGTTATTTTTTTTTATATTTAGGCATACATTGATTAACTTGAAATTTTCTTAGGTTTTGAAAATTTATCTATAATAAACTTTCATAATATTTTTTTAGACGGAATATTTAACGAATCGGTTTTAGCTAATTATATTTTTCATTTACATTCCTTATAGGCCAATAGTAAATATAACACAATAAGTATATCAATTATTTAAAAAATTTCTATATATTATTTGACGATCTACATTACGATTCTTATATAAGTATATTGCTGTTCCAGAAGTATAATGACACAGCTGAAAAAATTGAAATTTTACAGTAAAAGGAAAATAACAGTATTTCAAATTTGTTTTAATAGAATGGTCTATAGCTTTGGTTTTAGTCTTCAATGATAGTTGCTACTCACAGTAACCAGTACTAGGTAAATACGTCATCGTTCTTTTAAAAATATATCACATATTTTACATGTCTGGCGTAATAGTAGTAATAAAAAACAATTAAAAATATTAATAAAACGTTTATTTGAACAATGAACAAAATATTATGAAAAATAAAAACGATGTAACAAAATAAATATGTAAATTATGTCAGGTTTCTGCTAACCTTTTTATGACAGTCATAAAAAGGTTAGCAGAAAAAGGGCATTATGTTACTTTCAATGAAGTGTTTAAACTTGTTTTCTGGAAGAGAAATCTTCCTACTGTAACCTTATAAAACGGCCGAATTAATTCCTAATGATAAAAATCTATATCGATTTTTGGGTAGGACAATGATGAAAAAAGCTTTTAGGTCGTTATGTGAAATAGAATAAATATTTATCGCGCTAAAATGATACAAATAACACTTTAACCGTTGTAGAGCTGAAAACAAGTTAAAATCCTTCACTAACAGCTGTCGAGTCGATATCGTCTCCAACAAATAGCACACTTTCCTTTCTAAAATATAATTGGAAATTGTGTCGATATTCCACCGAGGGTAAGCTAAATAAGCTTGCGAGTTATAACGATCCATCTTCCTACCCATGGCGAATTTTGTAAATACAATTATACCTTTATATATCAACCAGTAAATTCATTTTTGAGGCAGTCAAGACAATAAGTCAACTTAACAAGATGATTGTCTGGAGCGACGATATAATGCATAATACACTCATCAAACAATCTGGAAAATATTTCGAAATTGCTTACTATAAATCATAATGTGTAAAAAAATATATAAATAATGATATATGTTCGTTTAAGAAGCCATTTTTTAAATAGTGAAATGCAAGCGTATTTTTTATTAAGAATTTATCTCTCAGAAATGTGTACGTGACAAAATGAAGATCATTTATTGTATTCAACAGATACAACCACTTGAATTACACACTTAATATAATCCACTGATATGTCAATAGTGTCCTTAAAGGTATAATAAACCACTAACCTAACAATTAATACAATATATTAATCTCGGTTTGAAAAATTAAATTAAATACGTCTGCTGATTTACTAGGTTTTTTTAAGCTTATATGTCTAGAATATATAAACTATGAATATCCACAAGAATTTTAAAACTTATCTTATTGTTAAAATTATTTAATCTGAAATGTTTTTTCATTCATATTTGGACAAAATTTATTATTTTTTTAAAAACTAAATTGGAAGCAAATTTTAAATTACTCTCCGGCAAAACAAGTGGATTTTTATTTTTTCTTGCTGCTTCATTTTGGATGCTATTTTGATATCATTAGTACACTTAGATGGGATTATGTTTGACGACAAATTTTGCAATCCTTGATTATGAATTTTATCGTGGTAATCTATTATCTGCCAAAAAGACTTGAATAAATAGGTGACGTAATTCATTAAAATTCCGAAAAGATTAATTGACGTACATCGGAATTACAAATTAACTTCTTCCTTAAACGTGTAACTAGAATTGAAAAACAGTTCTCTTAGAATATTTGACAACACTTTTAATTTTTACAGACGATATCAGGATATTTTGACTAATTTAAAACTATTACTAATTATCCTAGTTGGTTTCCCGCATTCTTTTTTTAATTTACAAAATTAATAAGAACAATTAATAATACCTTGACATGGAATCTAGTATATTCATGTAGAAGCTCGTAAAGTTCCATGTTGCTCCAGTGTGAACACTAAATTTCCTTCAATCCAGCAAAAAAATTAATTAACGAGTACAACACATATATAACATAGTACATCACGAACTTTCAACTTGGCGATACGTCGCCAGACTGATCTGTAAGTACTATCATTAGTTCGTCAATATCGAAACGTCACTTATCTGTTTACTTAGAGATAAAGAACAAGCCATCATTATTTTAACTTCACAATGTTATGTATCATCTTCGTCAAGTAACTAAACCATTTATCAGATATCAGTAGGTCAATGTTAGCTTGTAATTATCTTTTGTTGTGATGCGGACGTGAATAGCAGATCTCAGAACGATAGACCTACGCCTAACCATCAGAGCTACAGATGGCCTTATAAATTCTAAAAAAAAAAATTATACCCAAATAAATTTAGCGTAGTCAAAATAAAACTGTTTTTGTCAGTATAAAATTTAGTAATAAATTTTTATTTTCACAATTTTTGTATTTTACTATCATTAGGGTGCGAGGCAACGAATCCTTCCAAGATGAGAAAACATTTAAAATTACTACCTCAGACAATAATTTGTCTTCCTATTTTTTAAATATAAAATAATATTTTTTATATCCTATCAAATCGATTTAGTAAGAGAATGTAAGCCTTTATAACATCTATAAAAGTGGAGTTATATCAATTTTGTTCTTTGAAATATCTATTATTTAAACCAAAATAATAATAATTATTATTTAAAAACAAATTTGATCCTTTTTTCTCAACTTTATTCTTTACTAACCTTCCAACGTTTCGACACTCAGGTCATTCTCAAGGATACCTTCATTTTGATGTCATTTTCTTTTTTAAAATCTTAAAAATGCAGGCTAATTGCCTTTGTCCCATCTTTAAATAAATTAATCATTAAAATAATATCATAACATTATAAAACTTTTGTTTTTTAAAAATAGATTCCTACTTACATATTTTTTCCTATATAATTCCATCTTAAATTTAAAACTTTTACTATCCACTTCTCTTCTTTCTTTCATTTACATTTGCAACCTTAACCTACCTTAAACAGGTTAGGACTCTGTTATTACCTTATCATACAACATAATTTTTCTTAAATCATTAATTTACATTTTCAATATAATTTATTTAACATTTATTACTAATTATTCTGCTTACAACACAAACATTTTTTAATAGATTTAAAATCTATAATTAATTTATTCCTATTTTATGTGTATTTCTTTTAAATATAATTTCAGGTTCGATATTCGTTGACTCACGGTCACAGTACTGGTCAGAGATAAATTGATTTTGGGATGAGTTAAAACCAATATAGTTTGACAAATGAAATTGTATACCGATAAAATAAAAATGAAATGCTACAATTTTAGATAAACTTAGCAAAAACAAAAATAATATTAACTTTTTAAGTTGGTAAGGTGGAATTTACAGACGAAACTAGACTTTTCCAAGCTTTCAAATAATAATTTGTTTATTTAGTTAAAAGCAAAACAGAGTCCTTAATTTTCTAATATGTCATGTTCTAACAGTTTTCATACCAAAATGTTTTTATAAAATATTAATTAATGATCAAAAGCTACAAATAATATGTAATATATATGAAGTAATACAATTGCATTTATTATGATGTACGCATTAATTGTTCATTGTCCATTCTGTGATTATATCCTTGCCTTGTCTTCATATCAGCATGTCTAAGAATCTTATTTTTCCTTCATTTTCCAATTTCATAGTAAACTTTAATCTGTGGTGACTATATAATGCTTCAAACAATTTATTGAAATCATCTTTTTTCAATTTTTTTCAACAATACGTTCCAAAGAAAAATACTTTAGTATATTTATATATTAGAGAACATCAATTATACAGTAAATTTTAAAACAGATACAAAATTTTTTTTATTATTTAGAAACACTACGTAGAGATTTTGAGCAAAATTAATTTACCAAAAATACGGGTAAATTGCGTGTAATTATTTACAATTAATTTTAATAATAAAAACAATAAGAATTTATACTAATAAGCAATGCGAAATAAATTAATTATGGGCATGACCTGAGTTTATGTAAGATTAAAAATAGTTTGTTGATAAGATAGTTGATGGTGTTAAGTAATCAAAAATTAAACCTTTTAAAATTAATGAAATCGTGACAAAATAGGTAACTAGACATAATCTTAGGCAAGTTTATTAATAATTAATATTACTCCCTATTAATTTATTGTTTCATAGGGTGATTTGCCTTGTTATTAATGCCTAGGGTAGAATAGCCGGAAAAACTTTTTTAATAATTGGATGTAAGGTGTTTATTTATATTTAAGGCATGTTAAACAATCAGTAATAACGTTGTTGTTAAAATTATTCCAAATGAACGTATAATTAAAGCTGTTAATTGTTAGATTGTTCTTGAGGATAGCTGAATTGGCCGAAACGTTGGACTGTTGATGATATAATAGTGTTGAGACTTAAAATGGATACCAATTGATCATGGTGTCCATCCATTCATCCAATGGATAAACAACAAATTCCCGTCTCAAAATTGAAAACATGTATAATGTTTTTTATTTGTGTTTATTAGCTGACCGCACGCTCCACCCTCCTCCCCCTGACCATTCATTTTCTCTACTTCTGAATTTTTTTAAATTGAATATATTTTCTAGGAAATAATTTAGGGCAGAATGGAACGCAAATATGTCAATATGTCGGAAAAGAAAATATTTCCAAAGTAATGTATGAATCGTAGAAAAATAAAAATTAGATTTTATAAGAGAGCATTAGAATTATAAACACTAAATTTAATAAAGCAAATTAGTAACTTTTTTGGTTTATTTTAACCTTTACTTAAAAGAACAGCAGTCGCATCATGGTTGAATATTAGATTTGAAAACTGGATATGGATGTAATTGTGGGAATAACCCAAACAAAGCCACTTAATGATTCTATGAAGGTCACCTTGTTGTCTACTGCAAGTTTAATCGTAAGAAAGAGAAAGATTTTTTCTTTTATAATTTATTTATTGTTATCTACAACTGTATAAAAATATATACAACAAGTAAATTTCCTGTTAGTGACATAGTGACATGATGCAAACATGTTCTATCCATTGATAGAACTCCAATAACATTTGTTGTGGCCAACATATGATCGGTAATCGACAATGTGACAGATGATATAAAAAACAAAACAAATCCCCTCTCTGTTGTTTTTATACTGCAAACAGACAGATTACTTCTTAGCGCCTCTACGTTTGCACACACGTATCATCTCCTTTATCTCCTCACTACGCACTCGTAGTTACCAGCATTCTGGCCATCTTTGCCAGCTAAATCATCTTAGCCACGGCGGGCGGACTTCTTAAACTCATCCTCCAAGAGGACAAGGCGGGCGGACGTACGTCCCTTTTGTCGATCTACTTCCACGAGAATGTCCAATCAGAACAACCACAACCGGGGCCCCACCAATCACCGGTGAAATAAGACTTTTTAATCTTTTGTTCAATTAATTTAGTTTTGTAATACTTTTAATCTTTCTTTTTTTTCTAATTTGTATATTTTGTTTTTCTATTCTTATTATGTTTACTAATTTAAAAATACAAAAATAACAAAATTCGACTATTCTTTCCTTTTCACGGTTGGGCTAGTAAAGGTTCCTTTCGAACCCCTACCCGCCGTAACAACATTTCTAGAGGAGAAGGTCTCGAGGCCATCTTCTTTTCAGATGGCTATGAGGATTATTAGGTAATAAAGGAGAAGCCAGGTTAGAAACAAGTGGATTTGGGTGGTTGTGAAGTTTATCATGGAAGGATTGATACCTGGTTCTGATCAAAACGGCAACATATGGGACATTGTGAGGTCCTGATGGATGACTTGATTAGGGACAAAGTAAGGAGCATTAAAGATTTTACGAAGGATTTTGAACTGTAAGGATTAGATTCGGGAGGAATTTGATGGTTTACCATATAACTGTCATGCAGATCAGTCTTTTGTAATGGATTGAAATTTTGGACCACTTGTCTAGTAAATGTTGCAATAGTCGAAACCGAGGAGCAGTCTTGTATGAGGATTCCATGTCAGTCGTAAAGATGACATTAAATTATATTAAATTAAATTAAGATATATTAAAACTGCTTTTTCACATATGACTTGTCAATATTTCTGTTATCCTAACTCCATTACATCGTACGCTATCAATAATATTTTGATTGAATGATGCTGTTAGGCGAAGATGAGGAAACTTTACAACCAGATGCAACTACGTAGATGAAGGAAAAAGGTTTCAAAATAAATATTTATAAAACGAAATATATGCTTAGCTGCAAAAATGGCAACAATATATATGATATAGATATAGATGGAAATACATTTAAACAAGTAGAGAGGTTTATGTATTATTCAAAGTTGATGAGGAATAAAGGCGGGAAATGCGTGTTATTTTTCATTTTTGAAATTGCCTAGCTCGGGCTTTCTGTCCAGAAACATGGAATTTAGAATTTAAGAACTATTATTGTCGGTACTTCACGGATGAGAAGCGTCGTTGTCTCTTTTATCGAGATTCCTAAAAATAAAGTATTGCCCCAAAATATTCGCAACGATGAAGGATGAGTTAATCGGAGAATTTAAAAGGCTACACAACACCGGATTGGGTAATATAATATTGGGCCAAATATAATATTGGTTATAGCATTACGACAAAAATGTAGGAGAGTAAGGTATGTAGGGCTGGCTAACGAACAGATTTCAAGAAAGTTAATAAATACTCATCTCACACGTTCGTCCGCAAGATGCACCAAGATGTAGTTGAGAGACCGATCTTGTGAATTTGGGTCCGGGTGTGACAAGACAGATATATGTAGAGAGCGATTGATGGTATCGATGTCGAATCTTTGGGTTCGCTAAACCTGCATTAATAATTACATTAACCTATCTGCTCTCTAGACTATTAAAAAAATAATAATTGCGTAGCTGATGTGGATTGGACAGAAGCCAAATGTGGTATGGTTATGTCGAATAGACCTAAACAAGTATGAGAGATGGGATATGTTGGAGGGCTGATGGGACGTAACGAAGGAGTCTGTCTATGCTTTTCCTTACCTATAAGCAGAATATATGTAATTTATTGATTTTCTCTAAAAAAAATTCAACGACTTTGATGAAAATCGATACATCAATGAGTAATCAAGTGTTCTTCAATATCAGATAGGTTTTATTCTGTTTTAACAGACTAAAAGGGCTTAAATGACGATTTTTATATCAAATCTTCATGTAAAGCACGCTTCATTTTTTTTTTGTTTTATGAAAAAATAAACTCTTTTCATTTTTGAATTTTTTTTTTCATTTTTGTAAAAATATAGAATAGATTAGAATTTTCTGAATAACCGAAAGAGGAAAAAAGGAAAATAGATGAATCTGTTGCGGGAAATGTCTAGACAAAATCTTAAAGGAAATGTTACATTTTTTTAATCCGTTGTATTCTCGGCAAGTACAAAGTTATATCTGATATTGCTATCTCAAGAAACCCTAAAATACGAACTTTTTGTTACTAAAATAACTCAATTTTATTAATAACAAAAAAATTAAAAACTTTTGTTCATAATTTTCGTCCTTCAATCTAATCTGATTTTTTTTTTTTTTTTTCGAAAAACGCTCACCGTACCATTTTTCTAAAAATTTATTGTGAGTTAAAAATAGTTTTTTAAAACTAATATTTGACAAACAATTATTTCCAATTAATTTTACTCCTAATATCGGAGGTACCAAATTCATTTATTGATTTTAAGACTACATTCGCTTCATACATGACGATTCCATGTATGTTTTGAGCTTGGAGTAGCTTTATAAGGTGTAACATCAGAAAAGGAACCGAATACCCATCTCACGAGTTTTCTATGAACCGCGGTAATTTACATTCTGTGGGTGTTCATGGGCAGCTACCAAAGAATACTGATGAATATTCCGATTCTGCTGAATGAAGAACCTTAGGCATCTCTATATAGTAAAATCACACTGTTGTTTGTCAAGATGAAATTCACATAATTTTATAAATAATTTAACGAGGTAATTTTAATAACTACAGAATTTTTTTGGGTTATAATATTCTTTTAATCCATACGTAAGTGAACACACCTTCAAATAGATGAAATGTGTTTTTTTTTTGCAGGCTGATTTAACTTAATGTCGAAGAAAATTTAAGAATTAATTAGGTAACTGCCAGGTATATGCTCGAGCACAAAGGAAAAAAAATATTGCGGATAAAGAATTAAGACTATTCCTTAGGGGTAAAAAGTAGTTTGATGAGTATTTAAATTTTCAAAAAACTTCTTGATATAAATCAACATCAACCTTCGTGTGTGGGAAGGAAGCTGTGGGCTCTACTCATTTCATCTTTGGTAGGAGAGAAGAAATTACACCAGCAAGACCTCTATAGAAGAAAAAGATGTATTGCAACAATGAGTTGTACCCACTCCTTCAAACACCCGTATTGCCTAACAGCATGACATATTCACGTAAAAAAAAGTTTATGAAAGTGAAAGGTGTATGAAGTCAGTTACTTCACCCCAAATTTTGATTAATCTAATGAAAATTATGTTTTAGTACTAGTCAAAATTGATGATATAAACCATAGTTTAGGGGAATACAAAATGGCGGATGTTAGAAACGTTAAAAAAATAAATAAATTTTCAGCTCTATATCTTTAGAACTTTGTGAACCCATTTGTGGTAGTTCAAGCATTAATTTCAATCAGAAGGCTCCGAAGACATCTTCATCAGACGCCTCGGAGGATTATCAGGGATTGTACACTCAAATTAAGTTAGTTTAATGTGCTATACAGTATTTATGACGTTAATCTTCGTAGGAGTAGTAGTTTTCATGATTTTTACCAATATAAATTTACAAGATGTTGATTACTAGTTGTTCAGACATGACCTTTGTTAATTATAAACTATATCTCAGAACCATTAAACATACAGATTTAAGCAAATGTTATGAAACCTACTACTACTAGGAATATATATGTCATTAACCAATCTATAGTACATCAAGCTAGCTTTAATTTAAGTGCTGGCAGACATTTGTACGTCTATTGTACGTAAACATTTTTTTTTTCATAATTTATACTTTAAAAACAAAACATATACATAATTTGTGACGTTTTTAATGCACGTGTATTATAATTATGTAAGTCGGGTAAAGTACAAGATTGTAAATATCAGTATCATTCGTATTGAAAGTTTTAAATATATTGCAAAAGTAGTTCCATAATTCAATAGTAAAAAGTATATTTCGAGATGTTTGTCCTGAATATTTTTATTGTTTAAAAGGGAAAAAGAAAGAGAGTTTAGATTGAATTGAAGGAAATGTAATTTAAAGTAATAAATCTTAAATTTGTAATTGCCTTACCTAGGACGATAATTACATATTTTTTATATGTTTTAATTTAATTATATTTATACCACATAAAAAAACTTTAAACTAGATAATGAAATTAATTAAAGTACTTATAACACCTATAAACTTATGAAACTGATTAGTGAATGAAGAAATTCTTCATTGAATTACTTACTAAAAACATGAATTAGAAGAAATTAAATTTATTACTAGAAGACTTATAGGGCAGTGAGTTAAATTACTGACCACAAAATAAATTGGAAAAAAGGCAGAAAACAAAAATAGAATTAATTATGCATTAACTGATTAAACGTACAACTAACATCTTTATTAAAAGAAAAAAAAATCAATGAATATATTTTTTTAAAATATTTATATAAAAAGTGGTTCAAT
The DNA here is from genome assembly GCF_000696795.3 of Halyomorpha halys. NCBI lineage: Eukaryota > Metazoa > Arthropoda > Insecta > Hemiptera > Pentatomidae > Halyomorpha > Halyomorpha halys. Next base: position 573,456 of record NW_027114806.1, on the reverse strand, counting down.
TTTAATATCAATATTAGGAGATATGAAATAAAACTATTGCGAAAAAATGTTGTCATATTCATATTAGGATATTATTATTGTGATATATCTGTATTTTATATACTACAAATTTAGTGGTAAAATGGAAATATAACACTTTAGTTGGTATCGCCATGACGACTTAGCAACGTTGGAAGCAAGTTCGCTACACAAACTGTTTAGTAAGAGTTCAATTATTGTGTCGATACTTTATTTTGTAAATAAAATCAGAGCAAACATACAAAACTTTATTGGTCTTCATCGGATTTTATGTTTTGACCTTTTTTTTTTTTTTACTATTGTATTAATGTGTAACTGTTGTAGGAAATTATGCTGAACATTTTATAGGTTACTATTATGTGGGTAAATGACCGTAAAAACTTTTGAAATGCGGGTAATTACTATCTGTAAAGTCTTTTTTTTCACTTCCTTTTGTTGGTTTATCTATTAATTTATCTTCTGTATTTTATAATTCTGATTTTTGTTTATTATTTTTAGTTTACTTATATTTGATATTTTTTATTTGAGGTTAGTCACCTTATGATTTATAATATCATATATAGTTTTATTTTATTTATTCTATTTTTATTTTATATATTCTGTTTATTATTATTGTTTATTTTTTATCTTTTTGATAAAAACCGTGTTATTTCGACTCAATATTAAAAAAAAGGGGATACAAAGAGAGAAAAAAATCTGTGTACATAGAATTCCATACCACAGGACTTACCTAGGTGTGAGGAAAAATGAATAATAAATTACAAAACATGGGAAGATGATGAATCCTTAATTCAACCTCAGGAGGAATGAATCTTGACTGCTCTAAACACCAATCATTAAATTAAAAATATTGAATCTTTAAAAAATTCAATTTTTTTTCCTTCAAAAGATAATTGACGATACTATTGATTTAAATTGACAAATCAATCCTTGCTTTTTTCTCAGAGTGATATTTTTCTATTCTCTTTTTTTTAAATTTAATTTTATTAAATTTATTATTAAATTAAATTAAATTTATTTTAATTTTTCAGTTGCATTTGCTCTGTGTTTATGTAGGTAAATTAAATACCTCATAATAGTTTTAAAATGTTTGAATTTTTACAATTTTATATGTATATATTTTTTTTACGAAATAAAGGTTTTTTTTTTCTGGGAGCAATGATCTAGAGGTTCACTTGACAATAGACCCTGGTTTCGTTGTACGTAGATTAGAGGCATTATCAGAGGAGAGGTATAACGGTTTAAGAAGTGCGCAATTAATATAAGTTCTCACGACGGGAACCTATTATCATGAAAGTAGCGGTTTTTTTAAGAAAGATGTGTCCGGCCTTACTTAGTTACACGCTTCATAGGTAGTGAGTTAATTAACTTAATTGTGTTTAATTATTGCGAAAACCGGGACATAGGATGGTTTTATATTTAGAAAAAATAATACCCATATAAAAATATATTAAAACTAATATCTAATGAACTCTTGAATGAATTCTTAAGTAAGACCCCAAATAATGATATTGTTTTATATTTTCCATTATAATATTAAGAATAACCTAAAATTATTATTAAATATTCGAAGATGGCCCCATTACCAGCCTTACCGAATATGAGGTGAGTCGAAATATTGTCGTTAAATAAATTTTTTAGGTGGAATAGGGGAATTGCGACAACAAAATTTATTAAATGAGCTTTGATCTTCAATAACTTCTCATCAGAAAATACTTCTTCAGCATTTAAAAAATATTTTTATATTGTTTTATTGAGACAACAATAAATCCTCAACTTATTCGAAAAAAACTGTCATTATGTTGTAGATTTACTTTATTTTTTCAGTCCAGACTAATTCCCCATGAGTTCCAGCGTATGGCTCAAGCGGAAACAACATAGTATGTTAATGTAAAAACCAACAATAACTGTAATGGGACAAATACCACTAAAATGTAAATTGGTGTAAAAAGTTGATAAATTCAGTTTTTCCTCCATTTTTGATTGTTAATTAAACTTTTTTTACCTGTGAATATGATCGCTAGTCTTAAAACAAAAAAAACTGTTTACACAGTTTTATACTAAACAACCCTGCCCCCCTCCCCCGTTTAAAGTGATAATTTGTTTCAGATTAGAGAGAATTCACTGAGATTTCATGGTAAGGCGCTCAAATGCCGCCATTTTCCTGACGATTTCCTGGTTTTCTCTGTATTTACACAAATCTTACTCTGTCACAGTTTTTTCCTATCGCCACTCAGACCATTTATTAGATTTATACTATCCTGTCTTAATATATAAACATATTTATATAATTATTATATGTAGTTTGATTTAAAAATGATTAATAGATTAAAACTTTTTTGGTTAATTAAGAAACCTCTAAAATAGGCCTGTTTATTATAATATATAATTATTTTTTTCTATCGTTTGTTGTCGGCATCGATTCTCCGAGTTTGTGAGAAGTTGCGTAGCTCAGAATGTTGAAGGGGCTTTTTACATCGAAGTTTAAAGGATTAAAATCCTTATCTGACAGAACAACTATTCTAAGTGTACGCATATTGATAACCACGCTGGATCCTATGCATTCTGATTCAAGTACCATTGTTTGCAGACAGCGACAGTTTGTATCGGCTTCGAACCTTGAGGTTCGCTAAGTCTTTTATTATTATGCTCAATATATTATCTTAAAATTTAATATTATCATTTCGAGATATTACTTAACTCTCAAGAGGTTTTCCAAGTTTGAAATTTACGTTTTATTATAAATATTTCCATGTACTTCATTACGCTTTTGCGCTAATATCAAGCAATAAAAGATTTTCTTCAATCGAATCAATATAATCGAACTTCACCAACCCACTTCCAGCTGCAGCCAACCAATCTCTAGCTGCAGGCAACCAGGAGATAGAGCCATTACAGGAAGTCTTTTCAGGTAGTCTAGTCTTTTTAACTACCGGGAGCTCATCCCACGATGCTGGAATGGGTCAAAGTCCGCATGGCAACCGTCCAGGACTAAAAAAAAAGCCAGTTTCCAATCTTGAGAGATTTCTAAAAGGGGGTGATAGACTGATAGGTCGAATAAAAGCGACAGCGGAAAACCTGCTTGCCAGTGAGGATGCTGAGGCTCTAAGTCCTCTGCACGGTGAAAAGAAATATCCCCAATCAAATTCAAGCGGATGAGGAGACACTCTGGAGCGTTATCAACGAGAGATTGAAGAAGACGTTTGGAGGAGGATGGTGGACCTCTGAAGAGGACATATTTAGAGACAGTCTAATGGGCAGAATGCTACGAAACTCCGGGCACGATACAACAGAATCGCCGATAAATTCAATGAGATAAGGGAGACAATCCAGGTTCAGGGTCGGATGCAATTCGTCTAAAATGTACTGAAAATTCAGTTGGCGAAAGAGCTGGGGAAGGAGGGAATGCCAAGAAACGCTCCTTCGTAGAGTGTCCTCAGGAACTAATAGACAGAAGCACCCGGGAACAGGAGGCCCGAATGGAAGCAGAAGAGCTGGGATGGACTCGGATCGAATACAATCGGACTAGGAATACTTCCAACTCTTGGCAAAGGAGAGAATAACAAGTTAGCGGTAGGGATAGGACAAGAAATCGGAGAAACAAACCGAACCAGACAAAATACAGAGGCAACAGTCGGCAAGAGGACCACAAGTGTCCCGGATGTGGAAAGATTAGACACCTATTAGCGCAGTGCCCGCGCACCAGGTGTTTCAAATGCGGAAATGAGGGGGACATAGTCACAGTGCCCATACATGTACCGAAGAAGATATGTGAACCGGGGCGAACCGATGGAGATCAACGGCCACCAAATACGGAGAAGCAACTGGAGATTGAGAAGATCATCTGGGGAATCCACGGAAGCATCAGGAACGTCGGAGACCTAAGAAGATACTGAGGAGCCACGGAACCGAGGTAGTCAAGGGGACAGAGAGGAGACAGGAGGATAAGAAGGAGAGAGAGGAAGACGCGAGGCAGCTGAAGGGGATATCGGCAGAGTGGCGACCGCACACTGCTGAATTATAACGGGAGGGAGAAGAGCTGCTGTCTGTCTATAGTAGAGATAGCAGGAGTGCGGTGTGAGGACACCGGCGGTTCCAACACCATCGTTTGCCGAGAAGCCCTAGAAAAGCTGTATAGTGGAGAGAGGACACACACTACCAGATTCAAGAATGTCAGTGAAAATTAATCACCCTGGGTGGCCCTTGTGAGGTAGAGGGACAGGTGGAGAGGACATACGTGAAAGAGAGGATCTCCTCTCCCGCAGGCGCTACGTCACCACATCCGGGAAGAGCTTCAAAGTTTAAGTTGTGGGCAGTGATGAAGAAGAACGCACCTGGTGAAACAACCAAAAAGTAAAGGGTGATGATTAATCACAGGAAGCTGAACGAGAATACCGTAGACGAATAGTATCCAATCCGGACAACGGTATTCAGTACTTTGGACTTGAAGGCCGGATATCATCAAATTAAAATGCACCTTATGGATCAACATAAGACGGCATTCACTTCGAGAGGGGCCACAACGAATTTACAAGAATGCCGTTTGGACTCAAAAATGCCCCCATAACCTTTCAGCGCCTAATGGACGATTTTTTATGGGGAATCGGTACACACTGAACTCAGTCCTCTGCAACGAATAGGAAAGTTAAGGGAGTCTTCGGCTAGAATTACGCGTGGGAAGGAGCTGCTCGCACAGTACAACATAGACGTAGTATATAAACCAGGAAAGGAAAATGTGGTAGCCGATTGGTTGTCTCGAGCAGTTACAGTAAAAGCAGTAGAAGAATCGTCCACACAGTAGAGGCCCGAGAATCGTCCAGACAATTCCTGCGGAAGTGGACACCCAGAGAAGAAGAACAGAATGTGGTGGAGGAAGAGGATAGGTACGAATCTTTGTCTAACAAGAGATCCGAGGAAGGAATACCAGATACGGAGGAATTTGAGGACATCATGAATGACAAGAGGCGACAGATTGTATGGAAGACGAGAACCACTGGATTGCTCAAAGTTGAATGTAGCAAGTATAGGAGCAGCAAAATCACGACTATTTGGTCACAGCCAGGTGTGAAGGACGACGAAATTTTCAGAGTGTTGAAGAATGCTTTAGGGACCAGAGAAACTCATCACCTTTAAGTGGGCAATGCCATTGTCAGGGAGAAGATCAAGCGGCTATGGCACAGCGAACAAATAGTGATAGATAGAAGGTTCGTCCGTTGCAAGCAGATTGTGGAAACCCTCCAGGAAGACGAACGGCAAAATAAGGTGACCATAGCATATCACCATGGGAAGACAAATCACCGCGGAATATCGGAGACCCTGCACGCCTTAAAGAGAAAGTACTTTTGGTGGGAGATACAAAAAGAGAATCACGGAGGTTGTAGGAAATTGTGAAGTTCGTCTAATCACGAAACATGACAGAAACCTACCAAAAGGGAGACAAGAGGAGACAGCAACCGCAGATGCACCGCTCAACGATCTGCAGATCGATACGTTCACATTAGAATGTATGGATCACCATAATTGATCTCTTCAGTAAGGCGGCAATGGCGCACCAGGACCAGGAAAAGTCGTCGGAAGCAGTATTTGCAGCGCTCCGATTGTTTTCACCATTTGAGATCCCTCTTTGGGCTACGAGGACACCGGTGGGACTATAAGAGCACGGCAGTGGACGATGAGGAGATACTCAACAAGCAATGCTGTTCGAAGAAAGATATAGAAGAAGGCACGAGGAAGAATGTAAAAAGAAAATCTCAAGAAGGTGGCGCGGGAGAATTTAAAGGTCACCGACAGGATGAGAGCGATCAAGATCGTGTACAGAAAGTTGGAGTCTAACAGCGGTAAGAAGATACTTAATTATTAAGAAATACAATATTGTCACTGTAGAAAGTATCAAAGAACCAAAAAAGAGGAGAACTGTCCATATTGAACAGTTAAAACTTCCAATGACAACATAATAACTGGAGTATTCTCAAATTGCCATCTACAACCAGATTATATTACAGAAAATTTTGTTATTTATTCTATTTCTTGTTTTTAGTTTAGGCTTGTTTTTGACTTTTGTAAATATTGTTTGTTTTTTCCATTTTAGCTTATTTATGTATTGAATCAATAGTTGTTTTATTTTGTTCTTAGGTTTAAATAATGTATATAGCATTTACTTCGAGGAGCTTGTCAGTTTTTACAATGATATGTGTATAGAATATTATTTGAATTGTAAATAGTTTTCCTTTATTGTTTTTCTTTTCTATGTTATTATATTATATAGTATTAGTTTACGAGGAATGTGCTTAAACTGGTGGGGGGAGTTACGACCTGTATCAGCTGCTACTCCGATGTCAGCTGATTGTATGATCCATATAAAGGAGCGCTGAGATGAAAGCAGTGTTGTGTGTGTATGTTGCAACTGGGAGTCATTACTTGTCCCTTATTCCTTTCTTGAGTTTTGGAACCTGATAACACTTAACTTTTATTTATATATATATAAGTTACGGACTGTCAGCTGACA
>NW_027114806.1:559347-561348 GCF_000696795.3 Halyomorpha halys | reverse complement strand
CCTTCTGGACGTCCGGTCTCACACCTTGTCGGGAGATGGTATGCACCAAAAAATTTATCTGCTCTTGCCCTAATGCTGACTTCCCTCCAATTCAAAAGATCACTACCAATGATTATCTGGTAGTCTCGGGGCATTTTCCCCATTACATGGACTGTTACTTTCTCTCCATAAGCACCCCAGTTACTCAATTCCATATCTGTTTCCCCTTCAATGCTGCAGGGCCCACCCAGAGAGATCAACTGACATTTACATACTCTGACTTGTAGTTTCCTCTCTCCATCACTCAATCTGTCTAGAGCCTCTCGACAGACGATTGTGTTTGAGCTCCCAGTGTCCACCAGACAGCTTAGTTCTCTCTTCCCTCGTATAATAGGCAGACCGCCGTGCTCTTCTCTCACATGATGGTTCTCTAACGTGCGATCGCCTCTCTGTAACGTGCGGTCGCCACTCCTCTTTTTCTAGCAGTTTCTCCGGTTCTTCTCCAAGTCCTCTTTTCTTTCTGATCATTCTTTCGCCCAGAGTCTTCTGCTTCATTTTCTGTCTCCGAGGTCTCAGACAATTCTGTGGTTTCACTAGCGGATTCATTCGTCCTTCGCGAGATTTTCCTCCTCCTTTATCCACCAATACATGTAGGGCACTGTCGGGCTATATGTCCCTCTGCCCCACATTCAAAACATCTCGTGCGCGGGCAATGCACCACTATATGCCCAACCTTTTGCAACCTTTTTTTTTTTTTTTTTTTTTGATTCTCCTTCCTGGCATCGCTGCCATACGGGGTTCGGCAACAGTGGGGTAGTGCGTTAGGGTTGCATGCATGCCACTACTGCCAATAAACATCTTTTTTTTTTTAACCTTTCCGCAACCATGACACTTGCGGTCCGTCCGCCGACCATTATTTCTGGGTCTCGCTTGGGACGCTTTATTTTCCAGGTTAATATTTCTCTCTCTCCTACCATCTCTGTGTTCTCTCCTTCTCCAAGGGTTTGGCATGTTTCTTGGCCGATGATATTCTATCCGTGTCCACCCCGGCTCTTCTATTTCCATTCGGGCCTCCGCCTCCCTAGCGCTTGTCCCTATAAGTTCTTGAGCACGTTCCACAAATGAGTGGTCTTTCGGCATTTCTTCCTTCTTCCCCAGTTCTTTTGCCAACTGAATCTTCAGTACCATGGATAGGAATTACATCCGACCCTGTACTTGGATTGTCTCCATCATCTCGCTGAGTTTATCAGCGGTTCTGTTATAGCGTGCCAGGAGTTCTGTAGCATACTGCCCTCTAGACTGTCTCAGTTTTTTTGTTTCTCTTATCATCATGAATATATCCTTCTCTGGGGTCCACCGTCCTCCTCCGAATGCCTTCTTTAGTCTTTCTTTGATGACCTTCCAGGGGGTCTCTTCATCTGCCTGAATCTGATTTAGGATACTTCTTTTGACTCGGCAGACTACCGCTGCTTTCAGTGCTTTTGCGTCCTCGTTATCCAGTAGATCCTCCGATTTCTTCGCTTCTATTCGCCCCATTAGGCGATCGTCCCCTTTTAAAAAATTATTTAATTCTCCGGTCTCTCCGGTGAATTTTTCTAGGTCCGACACTGCCTTCCTCAGGTCTTGGGCGGTTGCCGTACGGACCTTAATCCATTCAAGCGTCATGGCATGAAATTGCGCTAAAGAGACTTCTGGTAGTGGCTGAATCTGCTCCGAAGGTGGGTTACCAGCTGCTAAAGTTTGGTTGACAGCAGCTTGTGGTTGGTTGTTTTGGTTCATATTCTTCAGGTTCAGAATTGCTTTTCTCAGTTTTTGCGTTACTGGTCAAAAGTCAAAGAGAAGGATAAAAAAAAATTTCTTTTATACTGAAAATTACTCCGGTATATAAAGTTCCCTGGTTTCGGCACCTGTTATCTTTTACTCAAGTGAAACTATAAATAATTGGAGAGAGAGGAGTGCGAAATGAAACGCTTGAAGTGCTCTCAAAGACTGGTCTATTTGCGGAGCCTGTCCTGGTATATA
>NW_027114806.1:536322-555716 GCF_000696795.3 Halyomorpha halys | reverse complement strand
AAATAATATATACATATTAAGGAATTGTATGAATTAAGGAGGAAAACAGGAAAAATAGGTATTTCCGATTCGAACGCGAAAAAATATTGGCATAATCTTCCTTGATTACATGGTTTCGTTATATTTTGTACTGATGTATTCTTGGCAGGGACAAAAGTTATTTTAACATCGAGAAATAAATATATACATATATTTAAATTTAAACATTGCAATTTCACACGTAATCATATCTGTAAGTAACAAAACAATACAAATATTTATTTCGTTTTAAATTCCAGTAGCTAAGTAAATAACCAACAAATTACAACAACTAAATAACTAACGGATAATTTATTTATAACTCAATTATATGCGGTTTATATTATCAATAATATATTATTTTATTAAGGGATTGGTGAATTACTAACTAATTCTATTTATCTAAATCACTCGCAGCAAATTATATCAATATTTTAAATTTTATTTGATTGATAGCAGGACGAACGAATACTTCCGGATCTCACTTTAGTAAGTGATAAATTATTTGGTATTGGTTTACACATTTAACTAATAATCTTCATATTTTTACGGTTTCAGCTGAGTTAATATTGTAAATTAAATTATGCCCAATTCACTGTCAGATATGAGTGAAATTGCTTAAAATCTTGTTAAATAATCAAAATACATGTTGTAATATATTAATTATTATATTTGTTATTTTTCATAATATATTAACAATAAAATGAGAATTTAATTTATGTATCTATAAATTCCCCCTCAACTATATTTTCACATATATGTAAAACGTAAAATTCACATATGTAAAAAATTACGTGTTACATATAAATGTTATAATACTTATAAATAATTATTAAGTGGTTAGAATATAGAGTAAACATAGTATAATTGTCAAGCTATCTAGATATACATATTAGATTTTCAGCGAAATTATTTCAAACAAAAATAATATTTTTTTACTCAGTCAGTAAATGATATTAAGTTATCCAGTTAGAATCAGAATAGAGGCATTCTGGGATAATTTAATTAGAAGCGCGCGCGGATTCCCGCTTAAATTGACCTAGTAACAACTAGAGAGAGATAATCATTTCCAAAAAAAATAGTCCTTAGAAAATTCGCACTTACTTCTTAAACAAACTTTTAAAAATATAAATTATTTATGGCTTATCAGAGCTACTTGATTTTTAATTTTTCATTTAATTTATATATATTTTTTAAAACTATTAATCAGATCGGGGATTAAATACTGTGGAAAAAAAAGCATACGCTCACTTCAAATTAAAATAATTTTATATAACATCTTTTCAAAGAAAACAAATATATATTGAATTTGATGAAAGGAAACAAAATTACTTTTGTAAAGTACATAAATATATTAACAACTGATAGAAAACTCCTATTATATATTTTACACCATTAGTTGTTCGATAGACTACTGTTTGACCTTAAAAAATATATCAACACCTTAATATGACATCAAATAATCGTTTAGGACAAAATGTTTTTTACCCATTGCAAATCGATTCTGAAGTCTCAAGGTTCTTTTAACATTATTTATTTTCGTGTTGATTTTATGCTCACCAGACATTTATGAGGTTCTCTTGCTCAAATAAAATCTGTGTAATCCTGATTGTATTTTTATATTCTGCTATATACTAATTAATTGCTCTCTTTATAGGTTCCTGATTCACTATTCTTATTCTGAATCTTGTTAAATGGCTATAGTTAGATATTTTTGAAATCTTTATTTAACTTTTTTGCATTATACTAAAGAAAATATTCAATAGACTAAAAATAATATATATTTGATTAGATAATCATTTAATAATTGAACTAACAATAAATATTTTTAATATAATTCTTTAATTGATTGATTGATTTCGATTTGATCGTAGAAAATTTAAATAAATGAAACATTTAATAACAAAACTTTGTTTTTAAACTGAAATCAATGAAAACGCAATACTTTTGTAGTTCAGTCAAATAACTGAATCATGTTTTCTTTTCATTTAATATTCTGGAGGTACTGCCACTATTTTGACAAGGATTCAGGGGTTTTTTTAATATTAAAAACCATAGGATAATATGTAAAACATTATCAAAACCATAGGATAATACGTAAAACATTGTCAGAAAGATGATAAAATTAAAAAGTTTCAATTAATGAATTATTGAAATTTATCGTTTATTAAAAACTTATAAAGAGAGGATGGATATCATAGCTGATATATAATAATATTGTTTTTTTTATTTTCTTATTAAGTGTTAATTTTCAATAAATGATAGATGGTGGTACTGTACTTCAGGAAAAATAAAATGAGAAGGAAAAAAAGATTAAGTAATCCCATAAAACTATGGTGTTCTTTTTTTTTTTCACCTGAGTATACATAAAACACTACCAGACCCAATCACAATCTTAAAGAATAACGACTACTATTTCTAAATTTAATGAATATTAATTTACGAAAATGTTACAATTCTATATACTGAATTAAAATTACCTTAAATAAATTAACAAAATTAATGTCATTGCAAGCTTGTAGAATTAAAAATGAGAGTACATATTCCCTAGTTGAATCTTAAACAATTAAATTTTAGGGTGTTATGGGTGATCATAAATACAAAATATTTTAATTTAATGTGTAAAAAAAAAGTTATAGTATGTACAATTTTTATGCTGTTAATTAATTATTGTAAAAATAAGAATTATTTCTCCTACCGTTTGCGTTAAGATGTTACCCCATAATCCCAGCCGGACCTTGGTGTACTTCTTCATAAGCACCCTCCATACGACGTAGGCCATCCTGAAGGTACTGCATTAACAAAACTACACTAAGAAAATATCAAAAACAACACTGAACAGTTAACCGAGGATAATGAAACGTCGCGAGTTGAACACTGACTGAAGCGGAAATCGTCTATTGGTCAGCGCTACCTACTGGCGGCAGGGATAAACAGCTAGCTCAACATTAAATCCTTATAATAATATTTAATTAGTTAATCGCTCATTTAACAATTGACTTATATTAATTTCAAAATAAAATGTACATATATCTTAAAACTTTTTAATTACCAACACATTATTTTATAAATATAAAATAGCCTATATAATTACTAATTTTATTCGTTTAATCAAGTCGAGAAATCTAAAAAAAAATATTTCAACAAAACCAGTTTTTTTCACATATTTCCAAAATAAATACTTTCTATAAAGTAGGTTTCCAGGTGACTGGTATCTATCTATCTATCTACAAGTTCTGAACTGTGGACTATCAAGCAAATCCTGATAGTATGACAACAAATGTCAGTTTACACGATAATAGTTATTGTGACAACTTTCACTATCACTAGTAATGTCAATATCACCAACATCCTATAAATTCATCTTAAGTACAAATTGAATATCTTCTAATTAAACAGGGGATAAGTGATAAAGTAACTAATAGGTTAATTTGGTGCATGTGATCTGTTTAAAATTTTTTTTTATTATCATTGGTACTGAGCTCATATCTGAGAAATGTGAAGGGTGGGTGTCGGAGTGAATTGGGAATCGAATGTAAGAATCGACTCCCGTGAAAAAATATTACTCTCCAGCTAAACAAAGGGAATAATTACTATTGGAATATTGTCGATTGACTGTAGATAATTATTTAAAAAAAGATGATCCAGTTACGGTCAACATAAATCAAATAGTAAATAAACTATTTATTATGAGTTCATGTTCCAGGACCTTCACCAGGGCAAAAAAGTATACAAACAATTAAAATTAAGTAATTGAGTAATAGGACCAGATAACATGAAATGAAAATATATTGTGATGTCATTAAAAATTATGTAAAATATGCAAAAATTTATATAAATATTAACAAAGTATATTTTCACATATTTTACTTCATATCTCACCACTCCATTGTTTATTTTTATTTCATGATATCTTATTCTCTTACTCTGTTACTTACTTTTAGTTGTTTGTATTAGTTTTAGCCCTAATGAATAATAATAATAATATAATAAATAGTTTATTTACTATGTGATTTATTTTGACCACAACTGGACCATCTTTCTTTTATTTGAAATAATTATTACAACTCGCTTTGAGTTGATTCCTTATTCAGGATAGTGAAGAAGTGGGAATAGCGGATGTCTTAATTTTTTAAATAGTGTTTGCACTAAGTTGTTATTTTTTATTATGTTGACTAGTTAATTACAATATGAAGTACAGAAGATGAGAACATTATGTGTCCCTGGCATCGAAGGAAAGGCGTAAGTATTCTATGAACATAGTCAAAACAAGGAATGTGGTCTATTTTTTATTGTGGAAGTAAGATGTTTACATAAATCATTGAATAATTTTATTTTGCTTTGGAACAATTGACGAAGAAAGTAAATGAGGATTGAAACCGGTTGTCAAAAATCTGTAGTGTATTTTTATTAAAATTTAATACATGAATTTTTATAGTTAATTTTTGTATTAGTTTTTAATTTTGCTAAAGGAAAAAAAAATTTTGTCTTAAGAACCATAAGCTTTTGGAAATTTTGTTATTTATTCTATAAAAATTTCTTTAAATAAAACAAAAATCTAAAATGAAATAAGATAAAAAGATTTAAATCAAAGAATCATTTAAAAGAACCAGTTAGACACATGGACTGGTACATTAGGAATTATTACAGTTAAAGGAATCTTTCTTCCTATCTAAGATGTGAGATTGTTGCATTATTGATATTAAGGTAAGAACATTTCTTTTTCATGACATATTGGTTTTAGTTATTTTAAAAAAGCCAAATATGTATCATATGATATATAGTTTAACCATTACTGTTATTTCTTGACATCGATATATTGTTATACTATGTGTGTCTCAATGTTTTGGTGAATATACACAGTAGTTTTTGAGTCCGGTGTTTTAAATTTTTCTTTTTACCTTCACTAGAACTGTTAAATGCTTAGTTGAATAACAGTGATAATGTCTGTTGGTTGTAGAATCACAGGAAGGTGATGAAACAGAGTAAATGGATTTACATTTAATAGTAGTCTTACCTCATCCTGTCAATTGAAATTTGTTACTGTAAGGAAGACAATTTCAATAAGTGGAGAAAATATCTGTATCTAGAAATAATAATTTCTTATTATATTCGTTTAACTTTACTGATTCCAAAATTTACTTCTCTTTCTCCCCCCCCCCTACCATGTACATTTTTTTAGCAAAATAGTTTTTAAAAAACATAGAAATCAAACAAACCAACATTATTTTATTACAATGAACTACTAAGCACTTCCGAACAGTATTTTTTTTAATATTTTAACTTTCTGAGACTGACAAAAATATTTTTAGAAAATTCATCAAATCAAGTTTTCCCATGTACTGTAGTTTCAAGTTTTAGTTAGTGTGAAGGAATCAATATGGGTTGGTTAAGGGTTCTAAAGAGATAAATGCCTACCAACTAACTTAAACATACACTCTCACATGACATTCCTTTCAATCAAGTTTCATAAGTCTAGATCCTTTATATACCCCAATAACCAGCCGAGGAAACTATAATTTTTCTCGGTTTTAATAATCACTGTACTTTAGAAAAATTCCTCAATAAAATCTGTATATGTAATTATGAATGCATATGTAAATCATAAAACATCATGAAGTTATATAGGTTGATAATTGTTGTCTAATTTTTATAAAAATTAATTAAGAATCTGTACAATGGTCAAACTCTTTAAAAAGTCAACTAACATAAGAAAGAAAAGAGTGTATAAGTTTTCAAGGGTTTCATTTATATTTTGGAAATAAATAAATATAAAAATTTATCAAATGTTAGATGTATATTTGACAAGTGGAAGAGTTATAAAAGGAGATCAGTCAACACACAATCAATAGGTAAATTAAGTATTATTTAGAATTATTTTAGGATATTTAATTTCAAATTTTAATATATTGGTATTTAAATTGTTATTGATCCATTTTAAACTTATCGACACTTATATGTATAAAATTAACAACAAGATAGGGCAGGATCTTGAAAAAATTCGTGTAGTGAAATACATATGAGGTGACAAATGTTACATTTTAAATAAAAATAAGATTTATTTTCCAATGTCTTGTTTAACTTAAATAATTTAAGGCTGTAAAAACTAAGATTATTGTTACCAGTCCCCACAACTAATTCCAACTCTAGTCATATAACTAAATTTATCTCTCCTGAAACTTTCATTTTATCTATATCTTCCAACAGTTAATTTCTACCTTAAAACTGTTGCATTGCTCCCAAAACTTCCTTTCTAAACTTATATGTAGATTCCAAATATCCTTCCTCATCTTCCCCCACTTTGACTATGGCTCTTTGGTGTATGGAGGTCTTTTGGCAGATCCCAGAGACAAACTGAGGATTATTATAAACTGAATCTCAAACCTCAAAGTAGGGTGGTAAGTGAATTATGAAACTCAAAGTATGGTAGTAAGTGAAAGTTGTGCGATGTGTTCACGAGATTTTTTTCTTTACGATTAAGTTCTCTTGCTCTGTTTTCTTCTTTTTTTTTAAGTTTATACATTGATTTAATATTCTTAATTTTTTGTTTCCATATTTCTTCACTTTGTATAAACATAATGATTTACTTAAGAATAATTTTTTTCTATTCTATTTTATTCTAAAAAGAAAATATGGTTTTCACACCTGATTACTAATTATTAAATAAATCTTCCAAATATTTAATAAATCTTATTAAAAAATATCTCTGTATCTTGATACAGTGAAAATCTTGATTTTAGCACTGAAAGGACAGCCACAAAAGTGGCAAATTGATGGGCTCCATTACCCAGTACAATACTTCTTGATTTCCTGAACCTTGAAAAATTCCTACTCCTCATTTCCTTCATCTCTCCCTGTATATCAACCCTCTATTGCCGTTGGGAGTTGCTGGTGTTGCTCAGGTATATTGGTTAGAATTACTAGAGTTGACAGGTTCTCTGGTTGCAAGATGACCATATCTTTTCTCTTTAAAATAATAAGGGTGCAGAATACCATTATTGGGAATGTCAGTAGCTGAAACCTTCATTACATGAACGAGATGAACAAGAGGTAATTAGAAATACAGGGAATTCCCAAATTCTCGGTTCTACTTGTTATACACTCTTTTTATATAATTGTTGGAATTTTAATTATAAATTTACCACAACTGCAATACCTTTAAGTCTTTTGTTGTTGTATACCTCTCTTTTTACCATATCAGTAATATCCTGTCATATTAAGTCCCAATCCCTTTCTGATCAATTTGATGAATGACAAGTGTAGATCCCTTAGAGGACCCCTTTCCAGATGAAGCTATGTTTCACTTCCGCCGTCACATAGTCTATTCAGTAACAGCTCAGAATGTTAGCTATCTTTTGTCTAGCCAATATAGTTCAGCTTCTAAGTCGCTTTATTTATTTATTATTACACACCTTTATTTAACTTTTTATATTGCAAAGCCTTATACCACTATTACTGGGGTAATAGTTATGATCTCAGAACTATTCTCTGCTAACCTGTCAACATTCTCATTACCAGGAATACCACAGTGACTGAGGACCCATTCAATATTGACTTTATTGTGGCATGAGAGCTTGTTAAGTATGGTATAACAGTCTTCAACAATGTGTATCAGGGTTGTTATTCTAACTTCCTTTTATTCATCTTCAAAGAGCTTCAGTTGATCCTCCGATCTTAATTCATTTTGGTTTAGATGATCAAACCACTTACCACCATTTAGATTTTCAATGAGTGTTTTGGATAAGCACCACATTTCAAGCAAGTAGAGGATTGCAGATTTGAAATTGTGTTATAAGAGAGACTCTTAACAAAAACTAATATACTTCCCTCCAGTCCTATATAAGATCCTGGATCATTTGCTAGTGAATAACCTCGGATCAATTCATAGGTCTGTGAGTCCATCGATAGAAGTTCAGCTCCACCCCTTGCAAGGACACTAGAGATGCACTACTGAGAGAGTGTGGGGATGTGGAGGAGAGGGAAGGGAAATATGACCTTTGATCCTGTTTGTCATATCATCTGTGTTCGACAGCATTTGGTGGTCCTGCATATTCCAGCAGATGCAGGAGTTCACCATACTCTCCCCCTCTGCCGCAACCTATATTGTCTTATAGATAGTTTACTCTAGTTACAGAAACGTTAAGATCAGAAGGTAACTACTATGAGGTTGAGTGGAGAATTGTAATAGTTTGCCCACATATGTTGGTCCTAGGTCTGGCCCTATGGAAATTTGATGAGTTTTTAGGGGAGATGGAAGACAGAGAGATCCTTGCTTACGTGGACGACCTGGCTATCATTCT
Organism: Halyomorpha halys; assembly: GCF_000696795.3. NCBI lineage: Eukaryota > Metazoa > Arthropoda > Insecta > Hemiptera > Pentatomidae > Halyomorpha > Halyomorpha halys. The sequence goes on along the minus strand of NW_027114806.1, from coordinate 547,398 downwards.
AGTTGAGGATAGCAGAGCTAGAGTGAAGAAGCAAATGGGAGATGTGCTAGTTTTGTTGGAAGTAGTGAGTAAGGAGAAAGTGGAGCTAAGCAGCAACCAAGACTTAAGCCATACTTGTAAGAGGCTCATCTTATCACCCTGGATAGGTCTTGGGTATCCTCCTGCACGCCTGAAATCTTGGGTAGAAAAAAAACAAGAGACTGGGCACCATACAGAAACCTGAGGATCATAAAGATTTAGGAGGATGATGTTGCATGAAGTGATGGTGTAGGTGGCCAGGATGATGCCCTTGAACTTCATCCTGCAGGAGGATGTTTTTAAATATGAAGTGAAAAGACAGGGGCTGGAAGCGCTACCAGAGTTATTCCAAAAGAGGTTCAGTGAAATCCTGAACCTATGAAAGAATATATTGTTGCAGGATTTGAAAGAGTATTGGAATGGACAAAAAGTGGCGAACCACAAGGGCACTAGGGAAAAGTTCTTTCCCATCTTCAAGTCAAGATTGAAGGTTAGATGTGCTAGGCTCTTCCAGACTATTAGGTATTACAGAGCCATGGAAAGGACATTGACCCCCTAAGTCCCTGAAACAGCAGAACATGAAGTGGTGGATTGCACTGCCATTGCCCTTGTTAATATCCTTAGAACTTGCTCTCTGGTTATATGTGGTTGGTTGAATAAATCTACCATACCAAATTTTCTTATCCAGCTAACCTAACTTAAACTTACTTTACCTAAACTGCACATCACCTCCTAAATTAGTGCCTGGACTAATAAAAAGACAGTTGGTGACCCCGATATGATCTCATTCCAGTTGTGACCCTTATAGGATCGAGCAATTAAGAAGACAGGAGAAGCAGAGGAACATAAGGTATACAATATTATGATGATCTCATTCCAGTTGTGACCCTTATAGGAGTGAGAAATTGAGAAGCAGAGGAACCTAAGGTATACAATATTATGGTATTCTAGCCTAATCCTCCATGGATGTACCTCTATTAATATCTATTATACCTTGGATGACCTGTGTCACAGATTCTACTATTTTAGAAGAACAACCAAACTATGTTTTGCCACTTGTGAAGCTGTCTTCTCAACTTCCAAGGTCACACAAATTTCAACTACTTATTTCTAATAGTTATAACGACATGCTGGTTTGTTTTTAAGACCTCATCACTGATCCACTTAAACAAACATGTGTAAACTTTAATGAAGTACAGCTCTTGTAATTCTATGGAGGGTCAGAGACAAACCAAAAAACTGCTTTAAGACATCCCACCTGGTGATGTCTGAATGGACCAACTGAATGATGTAATGAATGAATGAATGTAGAAACTCACTACAAAAACGGTACATGCAGAATTAATTCATACATAGGGGTTGACAAAATTTGCCTGACCAGCTTCATACCATCCAGACTACAACAGAACATACAGATGTGGAGAAATTCACTACAATCACAGATAAAGTAATAGTGTTCATACCCACAGAAACCATCGTGTGACGCTTGTTCAGAAAGCCTTCAAGAACTCTGTCAGGATATGGACTGAATTTTGGACTCCAAATACTGCGGCCGAAGTCATCTAGGTGCATGCTCAAGATCTAAATCTCAGTGCAACATCATCTCCAACAGGCACATTGGTCTTTATCCAGGTAGGTTTTTTTTTATTTTTTAGTGAGGGTTGGTGGAAATCTTCGATCGTGGAAAAGACACGGATAGGCCCGTACCTATTCGTGTGTGGGATTTTTACCCACACCGCCCTACACCTGTTCATTCCTCTCTACAGGACCGCTGCTAGGCATTACTTCATGGAGGGAAATGGCTGAGTGCCGTCTCGCTTTCTTCACATGGTTTTCATGTTTCCATGCTAGTAACGTCTTCTAGCCCTCTCTTCCTCTCTCAACCTCTTGAGAACGACTGTGGTGAATCTCTTCACTGCTGGATTGAGAGTAGCATATAGGTCACCACGTTTTCTGGTGTGATGCTTCCTCCACACACTCTCAAATTCACTTTTTGTCGCAAAGCTAATACAAGTGAAAAACACATGCTCCGCGGTTTCCTCGACAATCTGACATCCAGGCCATTCTGCGGTGTTGTCCAGTTAGAAATAGTACTAGTAGGCTCTAAAGCATCCATGTCCGGTCAACAATTGGGTTACGTAAAAATCCACCTCACCATGCTGGCGGCCATACCACTTGCTCACATCGGGTATTAACCTGCGAGTCCTCCTTCTGGAATCTGCAGCCTCCCAACGTTGCTGCCGCTTGTCAATGGTTATTTTTCGCTCTTCCTCTCTGAAACATGTGTCGTCCACAGTGCCTGCTTCTTTCTTCAACAAGAAGTTCCACAGGTGACATTCAGGCTATCACGCACACCACTTCATAGGAAACACTTTGAAAAGCACTAATTGTCCTTAAAGAAACCCTGCAGTACACTGAAACCAATTTTCTCCTGTATGATTTGGTAACCATCGCTTCTTTCCAAATCGGGGCTGCATATAACATAATGGAGGGAACAACAGTAGCAAGGAGCCTTCGGCTACTTTCTCTGGGACCTCCCACGTTTGGCATAAGGCGTGACAAAAAGGATGCTACTTTAGCAGATTTGGCGCTGATATACTCCGTGTGAACATTAAAGCGGAGGCGTGCATCAATAGTGACTCCTAGGTGTTTTAAGCAAGACAGGGAACGAATTTTGTGTCTACCAACCGTGACAGTGATGGACTCAGTCTGCTTCCTGCTAGTTACTAGGAGAACCTCAGTCATGTGATCTGCAAGTTGTAGGCCTACCGAAGACAGCCAACCTTGGACTGTAGCAACAGCCTGGTTTGCAGTGAGTGTAACTTCTTCCAAGTGCTTCACTGCCACTACAACTGCAACGTCATCTGCGAATCCCACAACTGTGGTTCCCTCCGGCATTTTCAATTTGAAGATTGCATCATACATGACGTTCCACAGAAGAAGCCCTAATGCCAAGCCTTGTGGGACACCACCAGTCACCTTGTATCTCCTTTGGCCAATAAAATAAAACAGAACTCTATCTTTGAAGTTTGTGTGTGTGTGTGTGTGTGTGTGTGTGTGTCTCTGTCTGTCTGTGTATTTATGTGTTATACCCTGAATGGACAAGTTTAATTCAAAAATCTAACTTATATTTAGATAGATTTTAAAAATTTGTATTTTATATAATCTCATTTTTCTTAAAATTTAAGTGTATAATACAGTATTATAAATCAACATGCAATAGTTTTAATTGAATAGTAAGCAAAAATGAGATTTAATATAAATACAAATCTTTAGATCCATTTATAGCTAGATTTTTTAGTTATGTTATATTTATAAATGTATAAATCGTTGACCATATAATTTAAAATATAAAGAAGATGGTCAGGGTTGTGGTCAAAAAGGATTAAATAGTTTTCAACTATTTATTGTCCGATGTTTTGCCCCACTTTGCTATTCAGGACAATAGGTTGAACAACTTCTTGTTTAAACTATTATCTTGAACAGCCCTGATGAAGCCCTGCAAAGTGGCGTAAAACATCGGACAATAAATTGTTGAAACTATTTTGTTCCTTTTTCATCACAACCCTGACCATCTTCTTCATATATTATATTTAAGTCATATTATAATGTTGGCATATCACATGTGAGATTTATTATTATTTTTTTATTTTCATGGAATGGCCTTAAAAACCATGCGAATATCATTATTTTCACTTCCTTTCATACTCCCCTTCTCCCCTTTTTCTTCAGTCTACGAGACACCCATTCTCGCATCTCTCTCTCTCTCTCTCTCTCTCCAAGGACCTTGATTTTATTTATGTTTTAACAATTTTTATTTGTTTTTTTATTATTTATTATGAAAAAAATACTTAAAGCATAGAAAACTATGTCAAAGAAGAAGACTTCATAGAAGAGGAAATAGCAGATGCTATACGTGACCTACAAATGCATAAAGGAACTGGTATTGAGGGCATCACTACCGAAATAATGAAGAAAATGGGAACTAAAGGAAAGGAAATATTCCAACACTTACATTCAGGAACAGCAGAAGATATCTCCAATTCAACCTTAGAATCCTACTAGAAGAACTGTATCTGTTAAACATGGAAATTAACAGAAGCAAAACTAAAGTAACAAGAATAGGAAAATGTAAAGAAAGAGGAAACCAAATAATATGACTAATAAGGAGCTGGATAATGTTAAATATTTCAAGTACCTGGGGGTCCACCTTTATGAAATGACTGGATAGATGGAAAAGTCTGAGAAAAAAATAAAATATTCTTCACTCAAAGCTTGTTTTATAGGAAGGAAAGAAGTTATGGATAAGGTAAAAAAATTAGTATATAAGACTACATTTATCCCCCTACAGTCCTATGCAAGTGAGTTCTGGACTACTACCTCAAGACATAAAAACCAAGTGCAAGCACTGGAAATGAGGTATCTGAGGAGGATAGAAGAGTAAACACAAAAGGGACAAGGTCAGGAATACTACTATTAAGAAGTAACCTGGGAGTGATCATATTATGGAAGATAATAGACTACAGTGGTTTGGCAATGTAAAAAGAATGCAAGGGAAGAAATGTTAAAATATTGTATGAAACGAGAGTCTATGGAAGATAGATAAGAGGATATATATATTTTAAATAACTACAGAAATAAATGAAAAATTCTATGTTAATAATTCAGAACTACCCTCACATTTATTCCTAGACTAAATTTCTGAGTTGTCTAATTGACATACTAGGAAGGTGAGTGCAAATATTGCAATTTCCTCTTTTTATTAATTTTTTTTTGTAGGATCAGTTTAAATGAAGAAAAATATATTGAGATTTTTTGTCAAAAACAACTTACAGGAATCCACTTCTGAAGACGACAGTGACAATGATTATGACAGCCGAATTCCATTTCAATACTGGGACAATCGGACCTTCACAGGATACTTCATCTATCCACACGAAATTTCAAGGATAGAAAGTTTAAGTGATTCATTTCTACAAATTTAGAAAAGAAGACTCTGATGCATACAAGAAAAAAAATCACAAAGAGAAGAAATTGATAAGACTACTGGGTTACCCAGATCCTAAAAATATATGGAGGCTTCCAAGGAATGGTGAAAACTTTCAGAAAGGATATTGATCCTCAGTGCTCAGCCCGTAAAGTCTCTGAAACAGCGGGACAGAAGAAAACTACCACTTCCTCAGGGAGTTTATCCACGGGTGAAAGGTGGTAGACCTTGTTGCATGGCACTGGTTAGCCACTAGGAGGAACTCCTGGGACACACCTAAGCCTCTGTAAAAGTGGATATCCAAATAGAGAAATCACTGAGGGTCGAACATGATCACAACCAAATGGCTTCTTGCTCAACTGTTGGTCCAGAAACTATACTTACCAAGTACTGAACCTAAGAACTTATCCAACTAGTCTTACTAAACCAGAGATACACTGATTATTTACACTGGAAATACACTAAAGCGACCAAAAATCCAATCATCGTCTATCAGAATACCTGGATCCTGGACTAAGGATGCTGAAGAGCTGCCCTTTCTGCTGGTCATCTTTAGAAAACCTTCCAGCTGCTACCTCAGCAAACAATTGAAGAGAATATTGCATTGAAAGTAAGAAATTGATTAAATATGTATAAAAAAGGATAACTCCTCAAGAATTGAAAGAGATTAAAAACAACTTAAGCAGGAAAAAAGCACCAGGGTACGACTTGGTAACTGTATAAATAACAACTACCAGGCAAAGCTCTAGAAAAATTATTACCTTTTATAAATGTGGCCTTCAGACTGAAGTATGTGACAATCCTAGAAAGTAGTGGAGGTTATGCGGTATCTAAAGCCCATTAAAGTACAAAATGTTATACAGACCAATTGCATTGTTGCTAGTGATCTCTAAATGATTTCAAAAGATTGAAGCCACTATTGGAGGAGAGAGATCTTCTGGATCACCAGTTCGGATTCAGGAAAAGCACTCTACCATTGAGTATGTGCATAGTATCGAGAAGCCAAACAGAGAAGAAAGACTGTGACTACATTTGCTTTATTGGCAGTAGTTGATGTCAAAGAAACTATAAAAGAACTCCAGAGCTCAATTAGGGAAGCATATGACTGGACAAAATACTGGAGAATCAAACTAAAAGAAGGCAAATCTGTAAAATAAACTTTACAAATAGAGAAAACATAACAGAAATGACACCGGATACAAGGCTCAATTGGAAAGAACATTTAATAAAGGAATTAGAAACAACAATCTGCAATGAGATCTTCAAGTTAGCCTTATCAGCAAAGAGGTTATAGAATATGCAAATAAACATGACAGAAAAATACATATTCACGTTTATTCTGATATGTAGTGCTTTGTTGAGAAAGCCCCCCAACAAATAAGATGGCCTAAAAAAGAAAGCCTTGTGATCTAGTAACAAAACTAAATTACAGATCGAGAGCGATAAACACACTGAATTGGAAGTGCAGCCAATGGGCACTCTATTCCACTACTGAGACATTTGTACAAAAGAAGAGCAACTTGTTGGGCCAGTTCAATTGTTGCATAACAAGGTGGTTTTCATGTATTTGAGTCCCACACTATCTGAAAACTTAGTGCTTCTTTTATCTGTTGAGATTTAAACCTTGTATAAAAAAACTTTTTAGCTTTGTTTTTTTGTTTCTTTCTAGTACAAGATTTTTCATTTTAATTAATATAGTGTTAGTTTTATTATATCTGCTAGGCAAATTTATTTTTAACCAATCTTTTTATTTTATTCATTATTTAATTTAATGATATATGTTGGCAATTAAGTTGGTCAGCTGATTGCTAATGTGGTGAAACTTCATCAATGTATTATGTTGTAATAATTTATCATTTAGCATAATTTGAAGGAATGTTTACACTAGAAAGCCTTTCCATTGACAGAATGACTTATTCCTTAAAATCAGTCTTCGTATTTTCACTATAGATTTATTCTACTATTTAAGACTGAATAAATGGTTAAAAGCAGAATATGAATTTTAGTAAACTTATATTTTCATACTTATGCTGAAGAAGAAGGTAAGATTTTAGAAATGAGAAATAACCAAAATACTTTTAGAAAATTGTTTATGTCGGAGTTAGAATTTCTAACTCCGACTTAAAAAATTTTCTATAAGTATTTTTGTTATTTCTTTTGAATCTTTTCACTGACAGAATTTCTGTCAATGAAAAGATTCAATTAAAGGGGAAAAAATCAGGTATTTCACCCCAACTTTTTATTACTAAAATCTTAACTATGTATAACTACTAGTCAAAATTGATGGGCAGATTCCATAGAGGAGTAGAATGGACTGTGGATGGTCTGTCTGAAGAGCACTACTCTGACAAAGTTCTTCCTCACTCTCCATGCGAGGTTGAAGGCTAAGTTGGTCCTTCCAAACTACTGGGCCTCACAGATCCTAATAGAACATGGATGGTTCCGGGGAAAGCTGCAGAGCTTCAGAAAGTATATCGACCCCCGGTATCCTACCTGTGGAGTCTCTGAAATAGCAAAACATTAGTGTTTGATTGCACTGACACTGAAGGACACTAAGCAGGTTGTTGAAAAAGACTGAGATCTTCGCTCTCAACAAGTTGGAGTACCCCCATCTGATAGAAGAGAATTATCTCTTCTTCAAGGAGTTCATCTACAGGTGAAAGGAGGTGGGGGGTCTGACACACTTTACGTAGAGAATGGCTTGACTGCTCGGCATGGGCAAGCCACTGGAAGAAGAGGAAGCCGACATAGACTAAGGGCCAGAGGGCTGGCGAACTGGAGGAAGCACCCGTACAGATGTAGTGCGGAATGGATGCAGAGGACAAGGTGCAGCTCCATCTGTAGGGTGTTCAATCGAGTGCTGGGCTGCACCACATTAACGTGTATGTTTTACAATTTTTATGTTCCTATCTAATAGATCCCCCCCCCATATCAAGCTAATTGAATGTACTGTAAAGTAGTTTATGAAGTTAATCTTTGTAGGATTAGTAAATTTCATGATATTTGCTGAAATAAATTTACAATATTTCAATACCTAGTTGTTTAGACAAAACTTTTGGTTTATAAATAACTATATCTCAGAATCTATAAGACATACAGACATTTCATATTGCTCATATTAAAGTTATTTTAATTGACTATAAAATGGTTTATGATGTTAATCTTCGTAGTAGTAGTTTTCATATTTGCCAAAACAAATTCCCAAAAGATTGATTTCTAGATGCTCTGACTACTACGCCAACAAATAAACATCAGAAACTAATTAAGCACATTAAACTAGCTTTAATATGAGTAATAAATATCTGTATGTCTAACGGTTCTGTGCATAATTTTTCATAAACCAAGGTTTTGTCTAAACAACTAGAAATTAAAATAGTGTAAATTTATTTTAGCAAATATCATAAAATCTACTCTGCTGCTCCTATGAAGTGATAAACTAATTTAGTGCATTAAGCTAGATTTAAATGATCTGTACGTGAAATGGTTCCTGAGTTATAGTTTTCCCTGAATAAATTCATTAAACATTGATTTTTCAGTAAATTTTTCATTTAATAAGTTTCTTTTCAAAAAAGTATATCTTGGAAACTATTGAACATAAATATCTCTTTTTAAGGTTTGTATTTTAGCAAATTTATTTCTCTTTACATTATTTTCTATTTGGTTCTTATTGCTATAGGTAGTTTTAAAGAAATGGAGTCCTGTATGATAAATTAATTTTTTTAAAAATGTTTTGCAACAATTGCCTTTTTTATTCCGCCAAACTATACTTGGATTCAGACTCATCAATTTTGACTAGTAACTATACATATTTCTCAGTAAAGTAATAAAAAATTGGGGTGAAATAATTGACTTTTGTCACCTCTGGAACTTGAAATGGTGTAAAAGGTTAATGAACATTTTAACATGATCAATTTTTTTTTTTTACGTTTTGCAATAACCACCTCTTTCATTCTCCTTAACTATACTTGGACTAAGACTCATCAATTTTGACTAGTAGCTATACATATTTTTCATTAGAGTAATAGAAAAGTGGGGTGAAGTAACTGACTTTTATCACCTCTGGAACTTGAAATGGTATAAGGTTAAGAACACTGGAAAATAAAGATGGACATAATAAGAATAAAATGTACACTTTTAATAATAAATAACAAAAAAAAAACTAATCACATCATTCATTATGAAGTATAATTGTAAATGTTTCATACAAATAAATTTTCATAAAATAAATACAACAGACAAATAAAATACCCTTTAGTGCATTTTAAAAAAATAATTGCAACTAAAGAAACAAAATCAGCTTTTTTATATTACAACTTAATTTTTTTAAAAATAATAAAAACATTGGTTTGATTGAAAACTTTTTTTTCTGTACCTTAACTAACTAGAATGTCACAGCAATAGTCACCTGTACACATATATACAAATCTAAAAACAGATGGCAAGAAACATCTAAAAGAAATTTTTTTTAATAACAAAATGATAACAGATATCACATTGCTAATTCAATAATATGTTCCTTTTTAGTAAAATTAAAATTATTGAACTACCAGAGTAGTATAAATAAAACAGAGGCATTTATAAAAAGATATTTATTTGTAAATATAAAAAATGAACTTGGATTACTATCGGTTAAAGAGTCACCAAGTTCTAGTTAAAGAAGTTCCCATAGCAACAAAGAGTTATATCTCGTAGAACTGTGATATCGTTAAAAAAGTGTTTTGCCAAGAAATTGAATTAAAACACCTTATATTTGTACAGATGTTAGTTACTTACAATTAACTTCACTATAAACTTAACAATTACAAGGTGAAAAATTTGTTTAACTATAGATCATAATAAAACAGTTTTGTTACATATGTATACACTATACATAAACGTACATTGATATAATATTTTACATCTAAAAAAAAATCAAATAATTATCTATTTATAATGGAGAAATATACAAAGTGTTTCTATAACCCAGTACTGAATTGTCAAGAAAATTAAACGTTTTCTGACAAGTCGTTAAAACTAATTTATACTTCCTTCGTTCTCATTTGTTACTTGTACATTTAACATAAAATTCTGAAGCTAAAACATTTTGGAATGAAAGTCTCAATGAAATTTTCATTTTTATCTTTAGTTTCTTTACCAAGTTCTGTCCTTAATTATCTTTGGTGAGTTTTCAATAGCTTGCACGTTTACGATGGCGAAAAACCATATGCAAAGCTCTGAAAGACTAGAACTCTGAGCCGATCATCGATGCTTTGGAATTCTTTCCAACAACTGAACGGTTTTTAGTTAAAATATACAATACCTGATGCAGGTACTCTAAAGCTACAGTCTTGTAATTTTCCTAAAAAAAAAAAAAAAAATATATATCTATATATTATATGTAGATTAAATAAAACAAAATTAAAAAATCAACCTGATAATCAGATAGTCCATATTTTCTAAGTTAATTAATCACATAGTTTCATTAAATATAGACTTGAAGGGTACTTAGGAAAAATGATCAGAATCACATTTTTTTTATTATTTAATAAGATAGGCCAACATATTTTTATCTCTTTCATAGCATTGCATATCTATTTATTTTTAATACAAAGGATTCTGTTCATTCGATCAAATGAATGAATTGCTGTATAGAAAGCTTTTATTAAACCCCAAAAGAATTCAAATTTCAAAAAAATAGGCTTTGGACACTTTATTACCTTTCATTTAATTTCTGAAATATAAAAAAAGAATTTTAAGTGATTTTTAACATCTGTTTTTTAATTTCCTAAAATATCATTGCATTCTAAAATAAAATATGTTCAAAATAAGTAGTATTCTAAAGCTTTAAGTAAAAAAAAAAGTTTTAAGAAATTGTGTTAAAGATTCTTTTAAGTAATAAATAAAAAATAAAATAAAATAAAAAAGGGAAAAAAAAAGGCTGATATTGTAGCTAGAAGGAAAAAGGTAAACAATTATTATTATTTTTGTCTATGAAATAATGTAGCAATACACAAAGAAAGCATTTTTTTGTTATAAAATCTGAATAATTTTTTGTTATAAAGCCTGAGGGCCAAAGTCCTTTTAAAGTCTCC